>NC_049996.1:17617089-17654077 GCF_000003815.2 Branchiostoma floridae | reverse complement strand
TGACCCTGATGCCGACGAAGAAACTCTGCCATTTGTTCGTAGGCTCAGGTTCATGCCTCCTCGTAATTTAGAGCTTGCTGACAACTCGGCCGAGCTAAATTCTTGATTTGTAAACGGGGCTTTACGACGCTTACTTTCAAACTAAAGCGCAGTTACACTACTGGACTGCAAAAGTCTGAAACAAACACCACAAGTTACATCCAAACACAGAGTAACAACTTATGCAACAGCTGAACTTTCACTTACCCTTCAGAGAATGGTCAAGGACAAATCAATCCAACGAAGGTTAGTCAAGGACACTCAAAGGTCGGTCCAGACAATCCAGTGTCAGTAGATCTTCCTCCAAATGCCTTTAAAATCCTGTTACAACCTCCTGGTGTATTCCCGATACGAATTCCACAGGTCCGATGTTGCGCCACAAGTCCTTGCTACATGAAAGCGGGCACGTGAGTCGCTACACACGCATCTGAATGTTGCTACCTACCCTTAGGGCAGAGACGATTCACACCAGAAGTGCAATTATGATAATCCATGGGCCGGACTGGAGGGATGGAAACTTGCAGAGCAGCTCTTTATGTGGAAGGTCAGGTATAAATCCCTTTCTGTTGGCGCCGATACGGTACAAGTCACGACCTCCGCAGACAGTTATGGTTCACAGTTCAAAGAGATTGTTGAAAGTGACGTAAAATTATACTCTGATTGCTACGCTCCCCTATCTGTTGCAATGAGGCAGCCACTTTTGCATCGAATCACGTCAACTGTGGCAAATGAACCCTGTCACTGACAGAATAATGCAGTTCTGGCAATGTGGATAGGTTAAAAGTCACAAACTCAGAGGGTAGTGACTCCGATGTGGCGAATGACAGTCCGTATATGTTGCGATGATCTGTTCAGGTTGACACTTTAGAACTGTAGCAAATTACATTCAATGTAACTGCAACAATATTGAGGAATGCTGTTTTTGTGCTGAACTGAATGCTGAGAGACAAGCAGTAGTGTTGCCATGGTTACCATTTCCGCATCTTGGTGGTTGTTGTTGTCTGACTTCTGGTTGCATTTTCTGGAAAAGTGGAGCTCACTGCATTCTGAAACAGAAGGAAAAATGGGGGTAAACATTACAATTCAGAAAAGCTATCAACAACAATTGTTATAATTACACACATTGGCTAAGTGGATTGATACATGTATCACAGTCCTATGCTCCCTCCCCCCAAATCATTGTGAAACTAAGTAAAAGATAAACCGTACATTGTATGAATGCAGACATCTGACCAAAAATAGTCTGATATGCCCAGCTTCTGTTTCAGCAAGAATAGGCTTTTAGGGTTACATAGTATGTAATAGCTGACAACAATTTTACCCATGAAAGCCAACACTGTGTGACAAAACCTGCATGGACAGAAAAAAGCCCCACCTATACATTTTGTAGAAAGGCTGAACATCATAAATCATATTCCAATCTTGTATAAGGACCAAGCATGTAGCATGCATAGCTCTTCTCCCATTGGAGAATAACCAATGACCGATCTCTGGAATCCGATACAGAGCATAAAGTAAAGGTGGTGATTCACAATCATGCTGAATAAGCACTTCTAGTTGATCAAATGCAACAATGATTCCACATGAATGCAAAAATATGACCAACAAAATAGCGTATGACTCACCATATCATACACCTTATGAATGCAAAAATCTACCCAACAAACATATAGGAATGATACCCAAAATGTTCAATTACCTTCTTGGTACAAAATAACATCTCATAACCTGATACAAACGATCGCAAAGCTATAGCAAAAGACCAGAGTCCTGAGTAGAAATTACTAGAATAGAGAAAAAACAGATCTAGAGCCCCTACCAGCAAAAAGGCTGACATCTAAGAAAACCATTCCTAGTCATAAAGATGAGTCATACCATAACTCATCGGGTACTCACTCTCACTCTTGAACATGAACTTCTCATGCTAAACGGAACAGGACTAGCCTCCAGAGTAGGATAGAGGGCAAAACGATCTACAGCCTCACCCAGAAAAAAAGGCTGACATCTGAGAAAACCCTTCCTAGTCATAAAGATGAGTCACGCCATAACTCATCGGGTCATTCTCATGCTAAACAGACGGGGGGATCAATGAATTGATTGAAATTAATCTATGATGAGGTCGGGGCAATCTAATCTGTTTTCTTTTATTATCACCAGGAGGACTGTAGTCATCACTGATCGTTACTGAGTTTTGCTGTGGTCAAAAAAGTGTAAATGGATGTTTTGACATTTGTTTAAGCAAATTTCAAGTATAATCAATGATATGTGTCAAACACAGCATTTTTTTTAAATATTATAATGTACATATAGGACATGAGTTTTTCTGTGGTCAAAAATTTGAAAATTTAGATGACTTTCACATTCGTCAAGTAGATTCAAGTTTAATCAATGATATGTGTCAAACATAAGCATTGTAGTATTTGTACATTATACACGTACGACAATATCAAAAAATCTCAAAACGTTAGCAATTTCACCTAAAAACTGGAAAAGCACTTTGTCTTCACGGTACCAAATTTTCACGGTCTGAGAAAATTAACTTGTTCTCGTAACTTAATGTTCACTGTCGTGACAAGTGAGCATAAAAAAAGGCTGTGATTTATTTGTTATCAGTAATGATAAGTTCACGTTATAGTCGTCACAGTGAAAATCGTGAACATAACAGTACATTGAAAAAATCAGGAATTACAGTATACATGTACCTCATCTCTGAATGAAACCAACTGCAAGTCGAAGTGACATTATTTTCGTAGTAAGTTTCTTTCTTTCTAACTTTTTGTGATCTTTTTGTATCTTTTTTCACTCACATTTGCTCATTGGAAAAAAAAGGAAGAGTTACACCAAACAATATTTACTCAAGCAACTGGATGTGGCTTTGGTTTGCTTGAGTAACTATTGTTTGACGTATTGTATTACCTGGTTTGAAAATTAGCTTGATTTCGTTTATTTATGTACTGTTATGTTCTATTCATATGATTATTGTTGTGATGAGTTTTGTAATTAATGACTTTGAGTTGTTATTATTTGGGCTAATTGCATTTAAGTTATTATCCATATTTTGATTTAGTCACGTTTTATGTTATATGATTATTGTTATCTTTATGTTTATGTCCATTATGTTCATTTGGGCTCCCTTGGAAATCAGTTTTATCAAAACTGTAGGGACTACCCTGAAAGATTAATAAATAAAAATAAATAAAAAACCTGGATGTCTAACCTACATCGACAAAAAAGGAAAGTTAGATTTCCTGCAGCTGACACCCACAGGTGATTGATGACTGTTTGAACAACTCGGTTGAAACTTTTATCATCTGAATCTCATGTTTCTGCCCAGAGGCAAGTGGATAACAATTGCAGTGGCAGAAAGATTTTGTCTGTCCATCCATCTAGCTCAATGATCCCAACGTAATCAACTTCCTCATCTATGTGAAGCACTGTCAGATATCTGCACAATACTCTGGGACACAAGCCCCCAAGGGTACTGGATTACACTGCAGGAAGAACATAGCCAGGGCTTTGAATACAATGCAATCTCTAGTGATGCTGAAGAAGAGTGTTGGATGTCATTCGAAACATCCTGAGGTACTGACCATGCCAAATGCATCTCACGCTTTTGGCATAACAGTTTAGCGTGTTCAGTTTGTGAGCTGGTGACCCGGGTTTGGTGCGAGTTCGAATCCTGGGAGCCAGGAGACTGTTTCACTTCGCTTCTTACATGATTTTGTAATACTGGGAAAGGGAGTTTGCCATGGAAAGGCGTTTTGCCCTGCATAAGGAAACAGTCAGGGCTAGATTTGCATATTTCTGCATTCCTACGTATACTGTTCCAAGTAGGGGCAGTCACTCCTGGACAGTACTGTTGACAACATTCGGCCCAATTTATGGATTGCCAGAGGATCACTGAATACCAAAATTGCCAGTGATAGCATTTTCCATTGGATGGGATTTGGTGAACTGTGGATGTCAGCCTTGCCTAACAGACACAGAACGTTTTTAATTACGGTGATCCTGAGTTTTACGATATACAGTTTGCCTTGAGGGTGTAATTAACAGCAGGAGGAAACAAGACACCACTGGTCAGGAGAATTGTCCAATCTGGGTTCCCCTTACCAATCAACCCACCATCAGGGGAAGCTAGGACTAGAGAAGTCACCGGTATATGGCATCCAATGTTATTAATGATGGTACCTGCTGTAAAAACATAAACTATAAGCCATTCTGTATTTACATGTTTTGTATTTTATATCTATGTATGTGTTGACATTGTATTCTTTATTTGGGTTTTCACATAGTGAAAGGGAGGACAAAACAAGTGCAAAAAAATGCACCTTTGAAGGCTGCCCTCCCATATCAATTAGTCTTCTTTTAGGTTGTTGAGTACATGTAGAAGTCTTAACAATAGCAAACTGTCATAAAATATATGTGAGTAAAATAAAACGAATTGTTTGTACCTACTATAAAACAATAATATAACATGGCTTAAAAGCAGTGCTTAATCCAAGGAAATGGAAAAGTGCAGTTCATTTTACGGTGATACATGTTTGTGGGCTATTATAAATATCAATAATTTATGACCAACTAAAGAGGCAGTAACTGTTCTCGAACAGGCAATCTTCCTTGCAAATTTACCACAATCTTAAGATTCTATGAAAGACTTGATAAAGAATGTAAGACAAATTTAAGTCTATCTGAACTCTTAAAATGTGGAGAGTTTCAATTACAACAACACATCAGGGGAATCTTTAACTATTACGAGAAGAAATCAGAAGAGTTTTTTATGGCATACTTGAACAGGACTTGCCCATATTACTGGTTGTAAAAATAGTTTAAATGCAGTGCTTACTGTAATGTCTAATCTGAGGAGACAGAATAGTGCAATCTTATGGCATCATGTCATGAAGAATTTATGTTGGGCACAAAGCCAGGGACTGGAAGACTTCCAAATAACAGCAATTTTAAACATCAGGCCGAATTGGCAGGGGTTTATGCATGTTTTACAAGACGTGTAACGTGTAACTGAAGAATTATCATTCTATTAGGAAAATTTCAGGTTTCCATTTTTTATTGGCAAATTTACCATTTTGCCAGGTTGTACATATCATTTTGAAATCTGTCAATCCTTTCTTTTGAATATTTTCAAAGACTAGCAGAAGGGTGAATCACACACAGGACTAGGATTCATCAATGATTATTCCAACAAGATTGCAGGTTTCCAACTTTTTCTGACCCGAAAATTTACAGTTTTGCCAACTTGTAAGTGAGCATTTTCACTCTGGCATTCCCATGCATATTTCCAAAGAGTAGCAGCAGGGTGAATCACGCACAAGACTAAGATTCATCAAAGATTATTCCAAGAAGATTGCATGTTTCCAACTTTTTTCTGACCTGAAAATTTACAGATTTGTAGTTGTAAGTGAGCACTTTTACTCTGGTATTCCTCTGACTCTGACTGGTGTAAAGTCAGTGTGCTCATCGTGACTTGTTGGCCTAAAGACCAGATGAAACGATCCATGTCGTTGTGGCCTCCCGTGTGACAGACTCTCAGAATATGGACATCAGGCGATCGATACGGGATCGGCCTGCAGGCCAGCAAATTATGCACCTGATGGGACAGCCGTGCGGACGCCTTGTTTCCAGATGTTTAAATATCAGGGTACAGATTTCCGTCTGGCAGATCAACAATTCTCTCAGCAGAGAGTGTGACATTGTAAAATTTATGATGATCTCTTAAAAGACATTCAGAACTTTTTAACAGTTGCTTCATGTCACATGCATTAGACCGATAGTTTGACTTAAGATTTTGCAATCATGTCTGTCAGGAAGACAGACATCCTAACACATTCTATACACCTGATGAGGCAGCCGTGCGGATGCCTTATTTCCAGATGTTTAAATATCAGGGTACAGATTTCAGCCTGGTAGAGTCACAAACTCTCAGTAGAGAACGTGATCGGAGTTTGTAAAATTTACAATATTCCCTTAAAAGATATTCAGAACTTTTCATGTTTGCTTCATGTCACATTAGACCAATAGACTTAAAATTTGGTATTGAAAGGTGGCCAGTCACCCTAACACTCTCTATACACCTGATGAGACAGCCGTGCGAACGCCTTGTTTCCAGATGTTTAAATATCAGGGTAGAGATTTCAGCCTGGCAGAGTCACAAACTCTTTCGGCAGAGAGCGGGATCAGAGCTTGTAAAATATTTTGACATTGGTTTTAAGATTATTTGGTTTTTTAGTTTCACTGCTTATAGTTAGTACATACAAACAAAGAAGTGGTGATATTTACAATGTAGTTGGACATTGTACTGTCCTTGGTGCTGAATACATCATCATCACCCATTGACTTGTCTCTGTGGCCTAAACTTGACAGCCATGGTTGATTGTTTGTTTTTATACTTTATTTTCATTGCTTAAAGTTGGCACATACAAATGTTAAAGTGGTGAGGTACTATCCTGTCCTTGGTGCTGAATACATCCTCACCCAACAATTGGTCTCTGTCAGACAAAATTGTTATCATGGCTGTTTGTTGCTTTGTCTAAAATGACTACATTCCCTTAAAACTTTGACCCATGTCACATGAGACCAATAGATTTGAAATTTTGGATTTATAAAAGGTAGACCACCCTAACGCACTCTCAGTATCCTGATCGGAGTCTCCATTGACATTGACAGAGGCTCTGTTTGGGATGTCTATCGATAGAATCATTCTTGCGGATTCTGGATTTACCCTGTGACAACAACAGTCTTATTGCAGCCCACTACGACAGGCCTGTCTTACAATCGATACAAGTTCAGGCTTCGGGGCACTAAATTATACGTTAGACAAGGCGGACATGTGAGCACCTCATTTCCTCGGAGTGCCTCCGGTCAGTGAGATAATTCCTTAACTTACTCATAAGTGACTAATGAACCTCTTCATTGAACTAGTTGATATCAGACGTACAGTTTAAGCATAGTATGGCTAAACACATGTACAATGACTGTCCTATACGAGAATGACAGACTCTGCCACATAGGGCACATCTGTAAGCTGGCTCAGGTCTTTTGCAGAGCTCTTGTCTGACGATCCACTTTTCTTCAGCGATATCTATCGGCAGAACCAGTAACTCTGCCTGTGACAACAACAGACTCTTATTTCAGCCCACTGCGACAACCCCGTCTAGCAATCAATACAAGTTCAGGCTTCTGGGCACTAAATTATACGCTAGACAAGGCAGACAAGCGAACACCTCATCTCCTTGGAGTGCCTCTGGTCAGTGAGATAGTCCCTTAACTTACTCATAAGTGACTAATGAACCTCTTCAATGAACTGGTTGATATTAGACCTACAGTTTAAGCTATGGCTAAACACATGTACGGTGACTGTCCCATACAAGAATGACAGTCTCTGCCACACAGGGCACATCTGTAAGCTGGCTCAGGTCTTTTGCAGAGTTCTTGTCTGACGATCCACTTTTCTTCAGCGATATCTATCTGTAGAACCAGTAACTCTGCCTGTGACAACAACAGACTCTTATTTCAGCCCACTGCGACAGCCCCATCTAGCAATCAATAGGAGTTCAGGCTTCGGGGCACTAAATTATACGTGAGACAAGCCAGACATGTGAACACCCCATTTCCTGCTGTTTTGCCATTAGAGCTGGTTTTGATTCCAGACTGGCTCAAATGGGAGGACCTTCTCAAGGGTCAGCAGGGTTCGTTGCACCCTGACCTGTGGTAATGATGTACAGAAAAACAATTTTCCAGGTTTCGAATTATTGATTATGTTGTTCACTAGTAATGCATACATATGTACCCGTACAAATGGTACATACTTCAAGAAAATATCATCTCTGTCAAATGTACAGAAGATACAGTGAAAATGTGTTTTTAGGGAAAAAGGCAATATTATTACATGTCATTATTTCCACTAAACTAAAGAGATTCTTGACCATAGACCTACTAATTTTTCCAAGGACAGTTACAGGTGCAGATAGCCCTATGTTCTGAAACCACACTACATTATATGTTTTCACACGGGTACCTTCTGACACAAATGTACAGTAGTGACTAACCTTCACCATCTGCTATCTCTGGCAGCATCACAGGCTTTAAGACATTAAGTAATGTCTAAATAAATGGCAAATCAATACATCTTCTTCTTGTCTCAGCCCTTTCTTATCCCATCCCAAGTGTCTTAAGATTCATGACTAAGAAATTGGCATGGGCCTTAGATACCTCCAACTGGCCGTAACCCAATTTGTGCTGTCTTCATGAGAACTGAAGCTCATTTATCAACAAGAAAATGACTTTTCGATTGACAGAAAAGACTCAGACATTAAAATGATATCATGATGGCTTCATTCCAACTTAAATCCATATCTATGATCAAATTTGTACCGTCTTCATATGCACAAAGTCATTGTCACCGAGAAAACGATTTTCAATTCTAGTCACAAAAGATAAAAGAAATTTAATAAACATTGAAATTATTGTTGAAGTGTCTAGACTGAGGGGAAAGTAAGTTTAATATAATCCTGTTCTTAGACAAAAAATAAAAAAAGATTACCAAAGAAGTACTTTAACTTGTGCAAAACTACTAGAAGTCACTTTGCGTATAAAGTTAGAGGAGAATGGACAACGTGCCTCTCCAGTAGTGTACAAGTTGGGTGAGAAACAACAACCTAAAATCAACCTGTACATGTTGCTCCAAAGCCAGGGTCAACAACCTCTCAGCTTTCACATGGTATACATGTGATCTAACAGCCTGACAATGCAATCCACAATTTTTGGAGTATGTAGCTTCAGAAATGATCCACTTTTTTGTTAATAAAACCAGAAACAAACAAAAATCTTAAAATGGACACAAAAAAACAAGACTGTACACTCAGGCAATTCACAGACTTAAACAAAGATTTCTTTTCAACATAGCCAGAAACAAGAAAATCTTAAGATGGCCTAAAGGCACCAAGACGGTACAGGCAGTTTACAGACTTAGACAAAGTCAGAAATGATCCACTTTTTTTGTTACTAAAGCCAGAAACAAAGTAAATCTTAAGACGGCCCCCAAAAAACAAGACTGTACAGGCAGTTCACATCAAGTTAAGTCAAGTTCACAGACTTAAACAAACATTAACATTTTTTCAGCCAAGCCAGAAACAAAGAAAACCTTAAGACAGCCCAAAGACACCAAGACTATGCAGGTAATACCTGACAGTGAACAAGAGTACAGCCAAATTGCTTGTGCAATTTAGAACCCACAGGGACGACATTAGATGGCTCTCTAATGAAAGCAAATCTGTTCTCATGTCAGAAAACAGCAGGACAAACATGGAGTTGACTCCCGTAATTACCATCTGATGCTAGAATCAATATTTATGCTTCTATACTGCTGGGGTTTTGCTCATTTACCAAATCTGTATAAATAACGAATAAAGCTGAATTGCTGCCTGTAATGAGAGTAAATGGAAGAGAATAAATTTGCTCAGGAGAATAGGAGAAAACCAAGACTTTCACTCCCCACCACTACTGATATAAGCATCAATATTTATCCTTCTGTACTGCTGGGGGTTTGCTCATTTACTAAATCTGTAGAATTTAGGAGAATAGCGGCCTAGAAATAGAGTAAATTTGTCCAGAAGAACATGAGAAAAATGAGACTGTCAGTTCCGAGCAGTTCCCTCCTGTTGCTACAATCAATATTTATCCTTCTTCATTATGTGCCACTGTTTTGCTCATTTACCAAATCTGTATAATTAAGGAGAATAGCTGCCTAGGAAGAGAGTAAATTTGAAGAACATGAGAAAAACAAGACTGTCATTTCCCAGCAGTTCACTACTGGTGCTAGAATTAAAACAAATTCATCTATACGAGCTGCAGTTTATCAAATCTGTACATGTATAATCAAGGAAAATAGCTGCCTATGATGAGAGTAAATTTGCTCAGAAGAACAGGAGAAAAACAAGACGTTCACTTCCAATCCCAGCAGTTCACTACAGATGGTAGAATCCACATTCATCCTTCTCTCTAAATCTAACTGCTATTTGCTCATTTACCAAATATGTGTTTTTGTCATTACAACATTATGGTCTACAGCAGATGAATGAGACTGCTCTCCGTAGGAAGACAGTGCAGGAAATTAAGACTCTGAATCCCCTACAATGCCCCTATGATGTTTCGTTCTTTCTTTCTTTCTTGTTGATTATGCTAGAAAACAGATGAACTTCTAAATGAAATTAAACCTCTTAGCTTGAAAGTTTATCTGCGTTGGAGTAGATTACTCTGAAGCAAACCCATTTCCTACATTATATACGATAATAATGATTGGACTTACTAAAATCTGGTCCCCTAATAGAAAACAGTTCCCTACTGTTAGAATCAATAACTATCCTTTACTTGCTGCACATTTGCTCATTTACCAAACTGGTATAATGTATATAATTGTAAGACAACAGCTGGGTTCGTAATGAAACTAAACCTGTTCTCAGTATGAAAACGTGAGTTCTTGATGGCAAAACACCAGGATTCGATTCCACTTCGATCCCCCCAGGTGTTTCCATCAATATCTATCCTTCCCCTTTCTGCACTTTTGCTCATTTACCACACTGGTATCATGTATATGATTGTTAGAAAACAGCTGGGTTCATAATGAAACTAGGGATGCGTACCTAAACCCACGTTTAGGTACAGGTCCCGAATCGAATCCAGAGGTTTAGGTACAGGTCCGGACCTAATGAGTCCGGACCTAAATGCATGGCATTGAATATTATATCATAATATTATGTTATATTATGTTATAATGGCAAAACAATGTATTAAAAAGGGTAGAAGCATGTTTGAACCAATAAAAACGTGTTTATTATGGTAGACACATGATGCAACAAAAATTTGACCCTTGTTGCTTTTCCCTCACTGGGGCTCAGAGACTGCTATGGTGATTTCACAGTAATTTTATCTGTCAAAGTGGCCATCCCCTAACCTGTTATCCTGCCTGGCTTGCACTAATTAGATACAGGTCCAGTACCAGTACACCAGGGTTCGGTATTTTTGTATCTGTACCTAATTGATACCGGTACTGTATCGGTACACTGTACCGGTACACATCCCTAAATGAAACCAAACCTGTTCTCATGATAGCAAAACACCAGGCTTAAGTTCCACTTTGATCCCCCCTGTGTTGTAATCAATATCTATTCCTCCTCTTGCTGTGTGCAAGCTCATTCACCAAATTAGTGCGATATATGATTATACTATAAATCAGACAAACCTCTACCATAATTGAACTAAATCAGCAGTATTATGGAAGATGAGATGAGATTCTTACATAGAAAGACAAGACAACTCCAGGTCATCTTCGAATCAATATTTACATGTCCACCTGCTATGGGATTGCTCATCCACTAAATTCACTAAATTAGGTATGTATAGTTAGGCCACAGCAAGTAAATTTTATGGATGACATCCGCGCGCTCATTAATTTTTGCCTGATTTCAGAAAAAAAAAAGATTTTTTTTCTTCTTCAGGGAAGGCCGGATAGACGAAAATGGGTAAAGGTTGTGTTGTAACCTAATCATTGAATGTAGAGTTGATACTAGAGACTATGTAGCATTGACTGTAGTTGCAGAAGTGAAACTTGATAGATAGTTGTAAAAGTGACACAACTATGGAAGCTATGAGTGTAGTTGCCAACATGGTTAATGATACCAGTCTACCATACTAGTGTCACTTTAACTACATTGGTGCACTTCTTAAATACAGGACTGAATGCCTTGTTGGCTGTGATGCCATATTTTGTCCCTTCAAGTCTTGTTACAACGTATATTTTGAAAATTTGCCATCTTGTTTTTTTTTACCCATCTTGTTTTTTTTTCGCCCTATCTCATTATTTTTGCAGTCTGCAGAGGATGTCATCCATAAAATTTACTTGCTGTGGCCTTATGACAAATATTAGCAATATACTAGACTAAGGAACTACATGTACATGTATATACTAGGACTTAAGAGTCTATCTGTACTTTGCACAGAAAGTGGTTTTACAGTTTCCTTTTTTCAAAACTATTCTGTAAACACTGGTCATTTTATTCTTGCAAAGACACAAGCCATTTGGAAATTCACGCAAAATTGCTGTTCTACCTTCAAGTGAGATATCAGGTTGTAGCTCTTGACATACTGAGTATGATGATATGAAAATTATTATTGTACAACGTTCACAACTTAAGATATCATTGATGAAATATGCAAGGAGACCGCGGTCTTTTTAGAGCATCCCGATATCTTCTTGGGCCGCCCGTTGGAGAGAAATTGGAACACCGACGGGGTAAACTTACTCGGGCCGTCGGTCTAAACTCCCAACCCTACGGACAAAAGCCTAAAAAATCATGAAACCCGTCGGTTTCTTTGTGTCCCGAGGGCCGAGAATTTGTCTCCTCACACCTCTCAGAGGGGTATAAGGGAGAGGCGTGAAAGGCGTGAATTGAACAATAATACAACCCTCGGTCATGAAACGAACCCGACGGGCTCATATCATAACTGACGGTTTTTCAGTTAGAATGGGTTTGAGTTGATAATAAGCAAAATTCAAACCCCTCAGACTGTTGCCAGAGTGAAACAGTCATCGCTAGTATTCTGAGAATGGTCACCACTTCTCTCATCCTGAAGCAGCCCAAATTTGTCCAATAGTCAAATGTTGCACTGTGACAACACCTAAATAAACATTCTTTATTATAACCATAAAAATACAAATCTGATATGCACTGGTATCTTCCTCACAAACTGAACATAATCCAAACTTTTTTGGATGTGAATAGTTTGTCTCCTAAAATTATCAAGTACTTATCAGTAGTAATATAAGGTGTGAAGGGACTTTTGTTTTCTACAAGGATGCAAACAATGAACTGCTGGGAGCTACAATCATTATGATTATCTAAGCTTTGGGGGTTTTTTTTTACTTCTTTTCTGGAAGCAGTGGAAGACAAAGTGTCCCACTTTTTTTTATAATGTGAGTGGGTTATGTGATGTTAACAGGCCTAGGGTTATAGTTTTGTTTTCGTCTTTAAACGTTTGGAAATTTTATGGGTTTTGTAGGCCTCTTGGAATAACTCTAAAATTTGTTTCCTTGTCATTCAATAGAAAGGCAGTTTGACTTAGAAGTAAAATGTACCATGTATTTCGTCTTTCACTGGTTTTGAAATACAATAGTTACACTCACAGGTTCTTTCGCCCACAGGTAGCATTTCGTGCTGCCATTTCTCAATTTCAAGGGGGTGGGTGCTATTTCTGAGTTTACACATTGCTGATCCTACCTCCTGTTTATCAAGTAATGTTATATAATTTTCCATTGAGTATCCACTATCCCTTCTTTAGTTTGTTGGAAAATCTTAACTTACCATTATCTTTAGACAGTGTATGAAAAAACTGTCTGGATATATACATCTTCCAGTCTTTTTCTTAACAATTGACATATAAGGTACATGTACCTGAGAGAGTGCTCCCAAATAATAGAAGTTTATTTGCAAGTTCATGCCTGAGGGCTAATTGCAAGTACATGGTATAAACATAGGATATATGTATATACAAGTGACAATGAACAGATAAACAATACTCTACTCTAATTAATACTAGTGTTGACTTCTTTTTTGGAAACAGGGAGACGAAAAGCCCTTTTCTACAGTTTCTGGGTTCTGTGATTTCAAGAGATTGAATAATCAACAACTACTGTCAATTATCCATTTAGTGTGAACAAGGAGCTTGATAAAAGCTCCTTGGTGTGAATGACCTTTGTTGTCTGCTGTGTTCCACTTTGCATACAAAAAGCACAACAGTTAGAAATCTTTCTGTGCAATCTTTTTGTGTATTCTAACAATTACCATGTTAAAAAGATGAAGGTTTGGCTCTTAGATTCAGGCTTTTGTTTCTATTTCAATCGTCAGGCTTTCCTTTTGTCTGCCTGAGCCAAACACCATACACTTTTAAGGGTTAAAAAGAATACTTGACAAGATAGAATTAGAAAGCCACATAGAACACATTAAAAAATAATTCAAAACAGGTTCAAGCTTAAACACATAACACTTAAAAAATTAATTCAAAAGTTTGAGCCTAAGCTATGTAAGGACTAAAGGAGAGTTATAAGCATCATCAGATGCTAATCTAAAAACGGTTTTGTTGGTTTTGGTAAGCCCGGGATTGATTTGTGAGTATAATTCTCCAACCCATGGCCAGGTTCTAGCTAATACTACTAGTAGCTTGTTCTAACCTGTCAGAGGTGGACCCCTAGTTCTGCCTCGGTATTAGATCAATAGAAAGAAAGTTTATTTGCAAGTTCATGCCTGTAGGCTAATTGCAAGTACATGGTATAAACAAGATAGGGAATACGCATATGAAACAACCAGAGGGGCGAGGTGTTGTCATGGTCAGTTTGGCTGTGCTTGAACCCCGCTGTTACACATGTAACAATGAACCGTGATAAATATTAATTTCATTCAAAGAGACAACTCAAATACTATACATGTATCTAGATAGGTTGGGTAACTTCTTTTTTGGAGGCAAAGAAAGACAAAGAGTCCCGCTTTTTCTATAATTTGTGCTCAGAGCTGTTGGTGTGCACATGGTCAGTTTGGCAGCGCTTGAACCCCACTAATATTCAGATTTGCGAATAATTTTCATCATGTCAACACAAAAGCAGCTTGAATTCGTCTTACCAAGGAGGTTAAAGAATCACTCTTTCTTTAACCTCCTTGGTCTTACATCCGGGTACATGGGGTCATAGTTGGCAGCGTCATGTGTGAAAGTGGAAGTTTTTTACTTTCAATGTATGGCTTCCATGAACTTTACCCACAAAACTGTTTGGATTTCACCTTTGTGATAGTGAAACAAAATTGAATCATGATATAAGAATTAAACCGTTGTAGATTCTATTCTGACTGATGATCTGTTCTCAAATCTTGAACTTTTTCTTTAAATTGCACTTCATATTTCAATCCTGGATTACTGTTGAAATACTTGATATGCTTTTGTTTACACTATACTTCAAACTATAGCCTTTGGTTCAAGGGTGGGAACATTAGCTCCATTTATGAGATATTCACCATTTGAGAATTGAAGTTGAGACTCAAAGGATTACACTGCTGTCTGTGACTCCACGGGTGAGCCTTGCGTCATCCAAGTCTGGCTGCAAAAATGCCTGTTTGTACTACCAGAAAGTATGCAAATAGCTATGCCCACGAATAACAATTGGGAGCCAAGAGTCATAAAAGACAATGGTTCTTTTACCAGGTGTCATTGTTGGTCAGGCGTATTCAGTATTCAAATTCCTGTTGCACACTTGACAAAACACCTGACAGAACTAGGAAAAAAACTGGGATACAAGAAAAAAAAAAAAGTAGTGTTTTCTCTGTGAAAAAACAAACAAACTAAATACCTGATGGATATTTTTCTGGCTCACACTGTCACAGTTTTATTCATCATCAGGTACCTTTTCATTAGCAAAAAAATAATTGTCAAAGCGCGCAAAGCCTGGATGCACAGCCTCAAATGTCTAACCAAGGAGGTTGAAAAAAGGAAACCTCCTTGGTCTAACTCGTTCATTAGTTTCACCTGATAGCCTTCTGAGAATATCCGATTCCTGTGGTAAACCCATTCTGTTATATGTTTGTGAAATTTGGGGTTCTGAGAAATTAAATGATACATCTCTGATCGAAATTACACACAACCAATTCTGCAAAAACATTTAGGCATTCATCCAAGTTGGAGTCTCTAGAAATAGTAGTAATTTAGCATGTAGGTCCGAATTAGGCAGATTTTCCACTAGACATAGATATTTCCGTTCGACTTGTAAAATATTGGCTAATAAAAAGTATGTAATGTTTCACACAAATCGATTTTACTAAGCATCCATTTACAAGTAAACGCACTCTTGGAACAGCACAACTCTCTTGTAAATGGCTGGAGAAGTTCATTGTTGCAGCATGTTAAAGAAATACTTGATTATAGTGGATATTCTTATCTCTGGTACTCAGACAACTCACTCTGTGACCCTGTATATTGTATGTTATCTGATAAGGAACAGAATAACCGATATGCATATCCAGACGTTTCTACATAATATAAGTTAGTATAGATATAGATTCCCCACACCCACAGACGAACAGAAAGCCACTTTTCTCTTGAAATCGCAGAACCCACAAATTGTAGAAAATGTGGGGCTTTCCGTCTCCCTCTGCTTCAAAAAAAGAAGTCAAACCCAACCAGTTTAGAAATAGCCAACACTAGTATTATAGTAGAATATTGTTTATAACTGTTTATTGTCACTTCTATATCTCCTATATTTAACATCTATTATCATACTGTAAGTTCATTTATGTTCGCGAGCACTTAATTTCGCGAGTTTGAGCAAATCGGGAGTTCGCGAGATCTTTGAGTTCGCGAGTGGGTGTTTCAATTATTTTTCGAAAGTTACGTTACGATCCGGTAGCGAGTGCCCCCCTCCCACCCACACCGCAACACTAGTCATGCCGTCTAAGGCGGCATTTACGCCTTACAGTTCATAGTTCCCCTTCAAACAATGTCTAAAGTTGGTGTACTCAATAAAAAAATGTGTTTCTACCGAGCCACTGTCTCATTGTTGAGCTCATTTCGGCCGTGATTTGACGACAGCGCACGGAACGCAACGGGGTCAATGACCTCTGTTATGTCGCAATCACATTTGCCGCACAGGCTGACGGGATACCCCACGCCAAGCCAAGCGACGCGGGCGCCATTTTGAATTTTTTTTTTTAGCGTGAAAGACGGCGCTAAGTTTTAAACTTTCAGCGTAAGTTGTGGACACAAGTTGTACACAAGAAGGTGAAGAGTTTATCCCTCCCATATTTACAGTAGTTCTAACTCAGAATTATGAAACGGACGTCTTATTTTCGGCATGTAAGCGGAGTTGTTTTTGCCACGTTTCTAGTCATGAAAAAAAAGTAAATATTCCCCGGCTGTTATTGTTGTAAACCTGCTGCAATTCCATAGCCTTCCTTGTATTTGTACCAGTACTACTCAGTTTTATTTTTTTGTTTCGTTCGTAACTTGTAGAAATCTAGTAAAACTAGGACAATGTACTAAGTAAATTGTTATCGCAGCCATGTCACGGCGATGTAACGTTACGTACTAGTAAACCAAGCCGACATGTTTCTTTTTTCTCCGTTCGCCAGTGCCACATTTCTATACAACAATGACTCCATGTATCGTATATGTGTTGAATTAACTTTTATTTCGGTTTGAAAAGAATAAATGGTCTGTTGTCAGTTGAGTATTGTCATTGGTATAAGTTGCTATCATAGTAAACACGTAGTTGAGACTGGATCATTTGGACTGAAGGTGTGGGGAGGGGGACGATGTTGAACATGCATGTTCGCGAGTAGATGACTTCGCGAAGAGAAGGTTTCAGCGAAATACGCGAACTTAAAAATCTCGCGAACTTAAATGAACTTACAGTAATACCGGTACGTTTACGACGATTTCTCTAGCCACACTGAATTGACAAATTGTCAACGCATCATTTTCTCCAGTTACATGTTGCTGTTATAGGTTACCCTTGCCACTTCTTCTGTGTAACTTTTCTGCCACTCTTGTCCTGCTAAAAGCGTAATATTGTAATTGTAACACGCCGCGGAATTACACGGCGAACGGGCGCGTGGTTGGGAGGGGGTAAAAAATACCGGTAGGAAGAAACACGGCACAATTAACTGCCGCTATGTACATTTATACATCCTCTGATGTTCCTTCCTTTAGTGTCAGTAAATGCATAAAACATAAACCTGCATGAGCATACAAAATGTCATGAGAAAACGGACGTATACTGTCAAGAATTTTCATTTAACTTCTGTCCGTCACAACCGCTATGACGTAACACTTCACTGCTAGCGTAGATATAAAAATGGCGGGAAAATGGCTGCGTACGTTCAATTTTGCCCATTCAGTCGTAGATCCGGGCTATTATGCAACGGTTCTTCACACTTTTACATGAGTTGTAGGTCACCAACAGAAATTTAAGATTGTTGTTGAATCATGTTCGTCTTGTGCCGTGAGCATGTGTAATTATGACCTATAAATTTGGCAATGAATGTGACAGTGTGTTCGTCCCACGACGAGCTGCCTACCCCGAAAAAGATACTGAAAACTTTTGGCCTTGTTGTCTTCGAATGCATTGTTATCGATGCTTTGTAAATGGTGTATTGGACACCTAGATGTCTGAAGTGTGCACAGCTCAGAAATAACTATTGTTGCATGTGTAGATCTCTTTAAGTTCCAGTATTTTTAATCTACCGGTATAAGTCTTACTACCGGTATTATGCCAATGCATGTTACACCATGCACTTGCAATTAGCCCTCAAGCATGAACTTGCAAATAAACTTCTCTATTCATCAACCCAGATTAGACATTAAGGCTGAGTTCCTCACAATTCAGCCCCCTGGTTGCAAAGAGAGAGTAGTTGGCTTACCCAATAAATAATAATAAACTGGCACCAGCCACCCTGCTGGGAGGCCAGTGGCAATTTCGTTATCTAAGAAGGTTACAAGGACAATCCCTAAGTCTTGTGTGATTAAAACAAAATAATAAATATCGGACCCGGTGTAGTTCCTTGGGCAGACAAGGCTGTGCTTTTCTTTCAAAGATAACTTTTCTTCATATGAATCATTGAAATCAAGCAAATTGTACTGATTTAGCTAACTATATACAAAACAACCTTTTCCCGCCTTTAGCGGGGGACGGGTCAGTAATATTTCCCGAGGATCTTCTGTCCACCCCGTCGGTCTGTACCTGAGTTGCCAGGTAGTCTGAATTTGTCATACACGTGCTAATTACACAAGCTTACCAGGTGTGAATTCTTTTTGAATAACAGCTTTTTGGTGCATTCTATTTAATTCAGTGATTTTCATGGTGTTAATTGTATGCGGTCTTCAATCGGGGTAAGCTCTGAAGACCGACGGTTTGACTTGATTGAGCCAGCGGGCTCAAGAATTTTCTTCGGGTTTCGGTGTCTAACCCTCGGGATAAGCAATTTTCAAAGTCAAATGTCTCAAAAAATTTGTACGTTATGACCATAAAAAAGGAGCCTCATACTCCAGATAACATGATCTTTCCAATGGTATGTAAAACTTTCATGTATGTTCAGGAAGAAAAAAGTTGAAAAATGGGGATTTCAAGATGTCCGCGTTCAAATCCGGAAAACAACTTTCCTAGAATGGAGTGACTGGTGTTTGTAGTTTTATTACATTCGGAGAGTGTATTGTCCTGTCCTTGGTGCTGAATGAGTTATAAACACTGTCACCCATTTACTTGTCTCTGTGGCCTACATTTACAGTCGTGGTAGATACTGGTGTGTTACGCCAAAGGGCTGTTATACCGGCTATATACTAAAATATAGATACAGATACAGTTTGTACATACAAACAGAAAAGTGGTGAAATTTCTCTCGATAGGCCTCTACAACTAGGACCACACTAGTACCCTCTGATTTTATTGTCTATGCAAATCTTTTAATATCTAGATTTTGATGTGTAAGTTGTATTGTCCATGGAAAAGATGTTAACAGACAACTGAAGTCTTTTGTATATGTTTGTGAATCTGTACACTGTCAGATGCATAATTCCGCAAATCAGGCCTAACATCTAAAATATGGCTGAGGTATCCTGCTGTCCTTGGTGCTGAATACATCACCACCCAACAGTAACAACTGAAAAACATGTCATTCCTAAGAAGCAAGCATGAAACCAACTCACTTTGAGCAGTAAATTGAGCATAAAATCCACCTTCACTATGTACCTTTCAATCTAAAAGCAGTTGCAGTTTCCATAGCCTGTGCTTACACAATCTCTCCCTGCCTGGGGTTAAAGACACCCTCCTAGGTGGCGGCAACTGTAGGGCCAGCCACTAGGAACATGATTTTAGACAGGCTACAGCTTCCACACTTCACTCAAGTAGAAATGAGTAGTACTACCTAGCTTCAGCTAGGGATGTCCCTAAAATAGGAGTTTAATAATAATAATAGCCTTTATTGCACATTCATGCCCTATCGGGCTAAGTACAGGCATATAGATACAAAAGGTAGTATTGCAGTACACATGGTTTCTAAAACATGGATTCTAAAACTAGTCTAATACATTTGTTCGGCTTCTTCTCGTTTCTTAGTAATGTTGAATATGTAGCTTGAGATGTGTTTGTATAATGTCGTTCGATCAAACCTCATAAGATGGAGATCCTGTGTTTGAGAAGAGCAATACCTCAAGCATGTTTAAATAACCCACCACACTTATCATACACAGTGGAGGTCTATCTATGTGTAGATGGATCAAATAAATCTGTCCGGATATGCAGCTTGTACTCTTCAGTAAAATCTACAGTCAAACCTGTCTATAGCGGCCACTCAAGGGACTGGAGAAATATGGCCACTATAGACAGGTGGCCACTATAGAGAAAATGTTGATCAATTGACCATGAGTGAGCTACACATGATTTCAGTTCCCTCCAATCTTTCTCACCAAGTAACATTGTCTCGATCGGTAAATTCCACGAGAAAAACTTGAACTTTAATGCTCAAGGCATGCATACCTTCTGCTACCGCCAAAATGACCCTATCAGAAACTCCAAATCCTCGCAATTTACAATTTCAAACTCGGTGCAGGGTGACATAAGGCTGCAGTATGGTTGCAATAGGCAGTGTTTCTGTGTCAACGGGACCGGAAATCGTGTGGCCGTGGCCGCGTTGGACAGGTGGCCGCTAAACCTATTTCTTAATCATTACGAATCCAAGGGACCGACAAAAACTGGCCACTATGGCCAGGTGGCTGCTATGCAAAGGTGGCCGCTAATACAGGTTTGACTGTAGTTTGTTATGCCATTACGGATGGTTTACCGGGTATGCAATACTAAACAAACAAATGTTCCTTTCATATATCAGATATGTACAGTTTCTAAGGCGCGGCCCACAAAGAGACGTTTCACACTGCGACGAATTTCCTCCAGACGGAAACCGTAGATAACGGGATTGACCGCGGAGTTCAGGACGACAAACGCGATCGCCGCAGGGTCCAGGTTGCCGCAGTCTTCCCGGCAGCCCAACTCGTTCGCCATGACGGTGCAATACGGCAGCCAGCCCACCAGAAACGACACGGTGAGAATCAGAATGGTGACGGCCGACTTTCTGCTGGTGCTAGGATGGGCATGCACTGCAGCCTCCTGTTGTCTGATGTCACTGACCTGTTGTGATGTAATGTTTCATTCGGTAAGGATCTAGCAGGCAACACAAAATACACCCGAACGTTGTCCTTTTTACAAAGTTTGACAACAAATAACCACACTGACTTTTTACCCTCTGTTTAGCATAGTACAGTGGAAGCCAGTTAAGCACACCGGATTAACACTTCTGTTAATTGCACGGAATCCAAGAATCCCAAACCAGTGCGGTCCAGCTAGATAACTTCGCATTATTGCACCAGCCGGATAATTGTACGGAATTCACAAGTTAGACAAGTTAGACAAGTTTTATTATAGAGCCAAATTCACTGGCAAATAGGCCGTGCAATTAAGCGGCTTCTACTTTACAATAATTGATTTAACTCATGTTAGACAAACCATACTTAAGTTACAGACTGGGCGCAAATGTTGATGGAACTACTCTACTGCATTATGCCTTGTTATAGAGCCAAATTGTGAAATGGAGGAAGGAATTGCTGACCTGCCGCCACAAGCAGCAGAAAACCCTGAGGTTGAAGACGACGATCGCCGCCATCGGGAGGTAGACAAGAACCAGGATCAGGACCAGGTAGCTGGGCTGACTTCCCCCGCCGAGCTGTAGACACCCTCCCTGCGAGGGGTACGCACAGCTCCATCCAATCACAGGCAGCAGGGCAAGGATGCCGCTCCACAGCCAGATGACGATGATGACAACCTTACATCTGTCGGTGGTGACCTTGTTCTCGTACGTCATGCCGTGGACGAGGAAGCAGTAGCGCTCGCCCGTTAGCGCCAGCAGACTGTAGGCGTTGGACAGCGCGGAGAGGAAGAAACACGTGAACAGCAACCGGACCGTTGCCGTGGCGACAGGAACCCCAGCTTTGGCGTGAACGAAGGTGGTGGAAGTTGTGATGAGGACGCCGACTCCAGTCACGATGTCACTCGCTGCCAGGTTGGCCATCAGAATGTAGACCGGCTTGTGCAGTGTTTCATACTTCATGATGGCCACTAAGGGTAGACTGTTCCCAACAACAGACCAGACAGCTAAACCGTTGAAGATGTGCAACACCCAAAGGTACCGGACCCGACTCCAAACCAGGCGCATTTCTGGAACTTCCGTCACATCTTCCAAGCATCTCAGTGAAATGATGTTCCCTTCTACTTGCAAAGTGCTGGTAGTGTTGAATGATGAGCTGCAGTTGTTTGGCACATCTGCCCAAGTCTCTGAACTGTTGCCGCTGTCCGCACTGTAACCGAGATCTACGGCCCGAGGTGCCAACGTCGTACCAAAACTGCAACTGGCTAAACAGGCAAGCGCCAGAGCTGTTTGGATGTGCATTGGTATGGACATCATCAACTGATGCAACGTTGGAATCATGATGCTGGCAAAGTCAAACTGTCAATTGTCTCATCCAAGTCTTGTGTTTTAACACACAAGCCTTGGTGCTTTCATGCTTTAACTGAAAGTACTGTGTATTGAAAATGTAGATTCATCATCTAATCTCTCAGGCAGGAGAAAAAAAGCTGCTTAATTTCCAGAATTCCGAGCAGCTGTGAAGAGAATCCAAATCCCTATAATACTACTAACTGCATTTGGGATTAAAATGACGTTTGTGGGGTCCTAAGTACTAGGTCCTCAGTCTGTTTAGGCCTACGTCACATTTCCTACCCGGGGCCCGGCCGGGCTGTTTGCGGAAACGAAAAATTTAAGTTTATGCCAATAAATATGCACAATGCACGCTGTTGAATTATTTTTGGTCCGTTTTGTGCGGTTGTTGTCTTTTATATCATCCTTATCGTTCCCAAAAGCTGCCCGGCCAGGCCCCTTTGTGGAAATGTGACCTTAGCCTTACCTGGACTCCAGGTAGGTAAAAGGGGTTAAAATGAGTGACAAGGGCTGGCAGTGACTCTAGGTATACGTAGATGCAGGGGATGAATAACATTGACACGCAGGTCATAGAAGAGTAAAACAGTGCGTGTAAAACAATCCCTTGCTACATGTACAAGTAATCGGTGAGAAGATCTGAGTAAAGGTTTATCTGTTTACAGTAATTAGCATTGAAAAGGTTTTCTACACAAACTAAAGCTCTTATCAAGAAGCTGTCAGTCAGTCTTCTGATCTTTATTAAGTTGAGATCATCCGAAGGCCATGTTAGGCCACACCAATTCATTCTCTTTCTTCTCTGACTGACATTTAAAGGGAAAACCATAGCAAACGGTCAAAAGTAGCATTCAGGGGGGAAAACTTGAATATGGCCGTATTCTCTCAATAAAAAGGAGTGCTCCAATGCATATACCTGGTCCTCAGGCTTTGGTTTTACTTTATTTTTGACGATGCCTCAGGGGAGTCGTCAAGTGGTATATATTGCATTCAGTCTGCAAAAATTCTAGGAATTGCACATTCAGGCATTTTTCCAAGAATGCTAGTACTCCACAGTATGCTGGGTATGCAAGTCCCCCCCCCCCTAAATCTGTTCCAGATGTATCTCTGGTATGCAATGGTGAAATGTAGGTCACACTGGGTTCCGTGGAGGAATTTGTCCTTTGAAACTAGTGGTAAGACAGGGAAACTCTGCACAATGGATCACATTGTCTTGGTTGTTATGTTATGTTATGAAGGATACATTTTCTTTTCTAGAGCTTGTTCAAGCCATACGCCACAGGCAGACAGGAAATACCTCTGTAGTGCTCAGCTGTAGGTTTAGGTCACTGGCAGACCATTGCACTGTACCAGTGATAGTACATTTCTGCTGGCTGTAGGTTTATGTTACAGGTGGGCTAGTATATTGTGCCAGGGATAGTGCGACAGGGAAGTTCCAGTCTATTTCTGATTTGAGCTGTATTGTTCTACCCTCAATCGTCGTCATGGCAATAATACATTTTTATTGCCAGTCTTGTTCTAGTTATTAGGATTTTTTATTAAAATCCAAGAACCACCAAGTTCAATCAGTGCCACCTTACATGTATGTAACCTTAACAGTACTGTGAGGTCAGCAAGGTCAACATTTGCTTGGCACAGCAACAAGCACTAGGCTTTAAGCACTGGAATAACGATCAAAAGGACAACACCCTTACAAGTCTCATCAGGTTTAGAGAGCTGATTCTCTAGTCGGTATTCTTCTTCATTCTTCAATGTTGATATTATATTATATTATATTACATGATAAATTCGATAAAAACGGTTTCTTGCCAATCTATAGAATTTTAATCGCAATAATTGTCATGTTTTAATCTATTGTGATGTAAAGCCCATGTAAAATTAATGCTTTTAACTCCTTTGTAAAGTCTGAAACAATTCAGCCTCGGCTGCTATTTCTGGACTACTATTTGTATGCAATAAACTAGTTATATATGTAAACAAAATCTTGCTGACTACAATAGACCCCTGCATGCTATCAGTACATTGTGCCTACCCAGCCTTGTACTTAACCACTGGTGTAATCAAATCTCGGTAAATTGCACAATGAAGACAAAGCACTGTGAGAAGGGAAACACATGCATGTAGCTGTAGATGTTATCAGACCATCCCCGCTGGTAATGCGATTACACCTGTCACTGGCGTATGTGCTGTCGAGTCCTGAACTGCAATGTTCTCTTTCTGTGTAGCTGGCATAACTGCCCTTCTGCGTAACAGCTTCTGTATCTGTATCTATATAGTCGGTATAACCGCCCTTCGGCATAACACACCAGCTTCTGTATCTGTATCTATATACTCGGTATAACCGCCCTTCGGTGTAACACGCCAGCTTCTGTATCTGTATCTATATAGCAGGTATAACCGCCCTTCGGTGTAACACACCAGCTTCTGTATCTGTATCTATATAGCCGGTATAACCACCCTTCTGCGCAACACACCAGCTTCTGTATCTGTATCTATATAGCCGGTTTAACCGCCCTTCGGCGTAACACACCAGCTTCTGTATCCGTATCTATATAGCCGGTATAACCGCCCTTCGGCGTAATACACCAGCTTCTGTATCTGTATCTATATAGCCGGTATAACCGCCCTTCGGTGTAACACACCAGCTTCTGTATCTGTGTCTATATAGCCGGTATAACCACCTTTCTGCGCAACACACCAGCTTCTGTATCTGTATCTATATAGCCGGTATAACCACCTTTCTGCGTAACACACCAGCTTCTGTATCTGTATCTATATAGCCGGTACAACCACCTTTCTGCGTAACACACCAGCTTCTGTATCTGTATCTATATAGCCAGTATAACCGCCCTTTGGTGTTACACACCAGCTTCTGTATCTGTATCTATATAGCCGGTATAACCGCCCTTCGGCGTAACACACCAGCTTCTGTATCTGTATCTATATAGCCGGTATAACCGCCCTTCGGCGTAACACACCAGATTCTGTATCTGTATCTATATAGCCGGTATAACCGCCCTTCGGTGTAACACACCAGCTTCTGTATCTGTATCTATATAGCAGGTATAACCGCCCTTCGGCATAACACACCAGCTTCTGTATCTGTATCTATATAGTCGGTATAACCTCCTTTCTGCGCAACACACCAGCTTCTGTATCTGTATCTATATAGCCGGTATAACCTCCTTTCTGCGCAACACACCAGCTTCTGTATCTGTATCTATATAGCCGGTATAACCGCCCTTCGGTGTAACACACCAGCTTCTGTATCTGTATCTATATAGCCGGTATAACCGCCCTTCGGCGTAACACACCAGCTTCTGTATCTGTATAGATATAGCCGGTATGACCGTTCTTTGGCATCACACCAGCTTTGAAGGCATGTGGCACAGCAGCAGCTGGTTATATTACACTATCTGCAAGCATTCTTTAAAACTATCCGGAGAAGATGCCCCTATACTGTGCTTGGTGATAACAAATTCCACTTTACGATAGTTGTGCGAGACATTCTTGAAAAGGCCTAAAAAAAACAGTTTCCTTCTTCTGTTTATATGACTGTGCAATATAGCAGGTTTCAGGAGAGCCATAACAGATGTCATTGTGTATTCCACACCCTGGTGACAGGTAAGAGAACTAATCCTGCGAGCAGCCTCCCATCTGTTTTACTCCCTTCAACTGTTGTACTGCATCTCAATGAAGTAGAATTACTGTTCAGGGATTCAGGCTCAGGTTCTGAGCTGGCAGGAAATGTGCTGAATGACATGTTTTGGATGTAAATTTTATGACATAACTATAAAGTGCCCTAAAGCGTAACACACCTGGTCCTAGACTTGGAATTTGTAATTAGAATAAGAAAAGGCTGTGCTGGAATTTCAAGTTCAAGTTGAATGATATGCTCTGAATGTAACTTTTATGACATAACTGTTTAAGTGCCCTCAACCATAACACACCTGGTCCTGCACTTGGAATTTGTAATTAAGACAAATACAAGCTGTCTTGGAAACTGACACTTTTGCCCCATCAAATTTCTTTGTTGTGCGACAGCCAAAGAAATTTTATTTCCAATCTATTGCTTTTAAGACCATTTGAAAAAAAATGCTATTTCAGAACTATAAGACTGACAAGTGTTTGGAGAAAGTTATGGATTTAGACTCAGGTTGTGAGTTGGTGGGAAACATGCTGAATGACATGTTTGGAATGTAGATTTTATGACATAACTGTTAGGTGCAGTAAGGCATAACATACCTGGTCCTGCCCTTGGAATTTCAAGTACAAGTTGAATAACAATTAACATGTTTTGAATATAAATGTTATGACATAACTGTAAAGTGCCTTGAGGCGTAACACACCTGGTCCTGCACTTGGAATTCTAAGCACAAGTTGTCTCGGAAACTGAGAGTGTTGTCCCATCAAATTTCTCTGTTGGGCTACGGCCTTACAGATTAAGTTTGCTGCTTCTCATCTGATCATTCAAAAATAAATACCAATGCAGGCCTAACAGATTGAGATGTGTCTTACGGAAAGTATACCTTTTGGTGTATAGTTCAGTGCCCATCTCCAATTCCACAGTCCTTGGGCCACCCAGTGTGCAAGCACTACAGCAGAGGGCTAGTCCACTGGTAGGATACCCATAGAGCGGGCAACTAATTGATGCTGCATCAGATAAAATATACTCAATACCGTAGAAAATTAGTCTTTATATCACTTTTTTGACTCACCTTCCTGCAAAATGTTGTTTTGAACAAACATTGAACTTGCAAGATGATCCCAGTATGATTATGTTATCTTCCACATAAGCTTCCGGCATTCCACAATGCCGAAAGTTTTTGAAATGATCCCTGAATGACAATGGAGAGAAGACCATATCCCATTCTTATGATACACACAATCCCAAACAGATAGCATCTTCTACAGTCAGCAATGCTATATAACCCCAGGCATGATGGCACTGAATCCTTACCAGCCTGCAGTATTGAATCACAATGTCTTTGGGCAAACAGGCAGGGATGGCTGGAAAAATAATTTCATATTTGGGCCAATTCTATAAGACTATGAATTTCATGCTTAAAACATAGCGAAATAAAGATGACTGACACATTTTTGATAAGAAGTAGAATTATATGAGGTAAAACACAACTAGTGATGCCATACTCCACCCCCTTCATACAGTTCGAGAACACACACTAAGATTGTCACATACACAGACTTTATACATACTTACATATATGCTCCCTTGAAGTGTACAGTAGCTTTGATTACATGTATGATGAAATGAAGATTCAAAGGCAGAATCTGTCTACTTACTAAGCAACCAATGACCTGCTTTGCTCTAAGTTTCATCAAAATTTACTTATTTTTGCACATCTCCAACATGTAATTGTAACAACATTGCAGAGTCCCTGCATGATGCCCATCCCACTACATGTACCTCCCCAGTCACCAGACACATAGAGACACATGAGCCATTAAAATGCAATATCCAGACTCTGTCCTCAAGCACAGAGACAATATTCAGGAGATGGCTGCCTTCTCTGAACCCCGATCTTCTCTGCCTTCCTGATGAGCTGTGCAGAGGCACTTTGCATAATTAAAATGATGGCTTCCACACTTTATACACAGTCGATAATAGCTTCCAAAATACATGAACCAACATCAGGAAATTCTAAACTCTTGTTGCTCATTAAACTCAGGGCATCAGTTATTTGTATGTTCTGAAATACGTGTACTGACGTCAAGAAAGTTTTAAGTCTTTGTCTTTTTGCCCATTAAATTATGCCCTAGTAAGGCCGATGCTTTGAGATACATTTAAGAAAAGAAAATGTGATGACAGAGGTACTGACGTCAGGAAAGCCTTTGTCTTCTTACCTTATAAGGGCATCAGCAACAACACCATACTACACAGCTATTAGTATGTTCTGAAATACATTAACTGACGTCAAGAAAGTTTTCAGTCTTTGTCTTTTTGCTCATTAAATTATGTCCGGGCAAGGCATAAGCTTTGAGATACATTTGAGACCAAAAAATGTACGAAATAGTAATAGCTCATCCATGGCAGATAATAGAAGTAATGACGTCAGGGAAGTTTGAAGCCTTCTTCATGTCTTCCTGTCCATTAAAATTGGTCACAAAAATGCGTAAGCTTAAGTTTGAGCTACATTTGAGAACAAAAAATGAAATAACAATATTTCATCCATGGCAGATAACAACAGCATTGACGTCAGTGAAGGTTGAAGACTTCTTGTCTTCAAGCTCATTAGAATCTGTCATGGTAAGGCATAAGCTATAAGTATAAGCTACTTGTGCATTTGAGAACAGAAAAAGGGTCCAACAGTAATATTTCATCTATAGTAGATAAGAAAAGTATAGCTGTCAGGAAAGTTTGAAGCCTTCTTGCTTTCTTGCCCATCAAAATTTGTCACAGTAAGGCATAAGCTTTCCGCTACATTTGATGATTTCCACAATAACCTGGCTTTCAGCACCAGGGTCATCAGCTACTCTACAGCACTTGCCATGGATAAGCCCATGTTCTGGTTCTGATATCTAAATCTGAATTGAAATATCTAATGTAAATTATACTTCAACTCTGCACCTTACAGCATACATTAAATCTTGTATATAATATGGTCTCTGCTTTCATCTTTATTTGATGTGGAGAACATGGACTCCAAGAGCAAGTGTGTAATCATCTGGTCAGGAAGCATGGTTATTTCTTGGACATCAGGGCAAACCTGCCAGTCTACTGACCCTGCATATCCAAACATCCTCCGGTCCACAGTCAAGCCTGTACTAGTCACAACTTGTATATAAGGGCTACTCCGCCAATGTCATCACTTTCTTTTGAACCTTGGAACTTTTCTCCCGTAGACACAAGCAGGTTAGATGCAGGTAGACACCAGAAATACCTGCACAGCTCCAACTTCACCTGCACTAACCTGCATATGCCCAGTACATGGACCAGTGCAGGTTAGGTGCAGGTAGACACCAGAAATACCTGCACAGCTCCAATTTTACCTGCACTAACCTGTATATACCCAGTACATGGACCAGTGCAGGTTAGGTGCAGGTAGACACTAGAAATACCTGCACAGCTCCAATTTTACCTGCACTAACCTGTATATACCCAGTACATGGACCAGTGCAGGTTAGGTGCAGGTAAACACCAGAAATACCTGCACAGCTCCAATTTTACCTGCACTAACCTGCATATGCAGGTGGTATTTTGAGCCCTGAAGATGAAAGAACCGTGCTGTGTGACATTCTGCCTATCTCACCTACACAGCCCATTTCATGGCAGATGTGATACAAAGCCGTCTCTTTGCACTAATTGCCCTGGACCAGAGAGCAGATCTACACCAACTGCCCTGGACCAGAGAGCAGATCTACACCAACTGCCCTGGACCAGAGAGCAGATCTACACCAACTGCCCTGGACCAGAGAGCAGATCTACACCAACTGCACTCAGAGCTAGATCCATGTCTATATGGTCCTCTGAGCCACTGTAAGAGCTTTCAGCTCCACTCTTATATATCCCTACACCATAAGTCACATAAAGACACACGTTTGAGCTGCTCCGGGGAAGCCGCGGTAGATCACCGACACGTGAGCTGGCGATTCTGGCTTCTTTCCAGATGGACGAACACGACACATGGCATGGATTTGGAGATTTGGAGTCAAACATAGAAGATTGTAAAATATAACCTCTACAACACATGGCTAGGAGGCAGAGATTGAGAGTAAAAACATAGAAGATTGTAAAATATGACCTCTCTAACACATAGTCAGTCAGAGGGTAGAGTCAAACATACATTGGAGTCAAACATACATTGTACAACATTGTAAAATGCAACCTCTCTAACACATGGCTAGGCTGTGGAGTTTTGTAGTCAACCAGGAATATTTTTAAAGAGGGGAACAACTTAGTGCATTGCTTCCCCATGCCCTGTCCATGCACCTCCTGACTCTGGGGAGCAGATTCTCTGACAAGCATAAAATTCGGATTGACCTGGGATGCTACTAGGTCAGATGTGGCCATAGTCTTCAACTGTCTGACAGTAAGTTTGGAGTGAAATATATAATAGCCTGGTCTGTACCTCAGGTCGATAATGTATGTAAAGGACTTTCTCCTTAGCTGGCAATGCTTTACCTATGCAGTAACAAATATCCTGTAAGCTAAGCAAATATTATCATAATAGTTACTGTATAAAGCTGTAAAGATCTCTCATTTACAATTATTTTGTCATGAAAACATTTATGTGATCATTGCACATTTAAGTACAAAACTATATGTACTAGCTAAGATTGGTATTGCATTTTCTGTACTCGTATATCACAATAAGGGACCGGTCCAGAAGAAAACCAATTTTGTACCGGTACACCATACTGGTACCCACCCCTTGCATAAAACCAAGCCAGTGAGGCCTGCTTTGTATTCAGTGCAGCTAAGAGAACACATTATCAGTCCATAGCTGACAATCCATTTCCTGCTCTACACATCTTTGTTGAAAACTAAGCAGGGCAGAAATGCTGAAGTCCAGTAACAGATAGCCAAAACTGTGATGTAACTAGTATATGCATTTGGCATTTGCAAAATGTGTGTAATCATTGTGGACTATATATAAATAGTAAAGGTATGTTATAAAACATCCAAACCATCAAATTTAAAAGTTATTGTTACTATTAAAAGCAATCTTGCTTTTATCTGCACTCTTTCAATTGAATGTCACGCATGAAATCCAGTTAATGATTAAGACCTTAGATTCAGAGCATCTCTGTTCCTGATCAAACTGCAGTAGAGAACAGTCATTCAGTAAAACTAAAAGCTATTGTTACCAAAAGTAGTATCACTTTATCTGCATACTTTCTAGCCTGACATGAGAATTCAGGTTTCCAAAGAATGTCACACATAAAATCAAGTTTATGACTGAGACCTTAGATGTAGAACAACCTTGTTTCTGATTGGTATTCAAGATGCAGTAGAGGACCCATTATCGGTCCACTGGTGCCGATCCGTTCTCTTCTCATCTCCACCATCCATCCTGGGAACTGATGCAGCTGACCTGCAGTACAGGAGACTCATCAAAGATGCTCCCAGCTTCAAAAGGCCAACTTTCCTGGAATTTGTCCTGCAAATTGGCAATCTGTTTCTAAGCAAATGACTTGATTCCATTTACTTCAGTACACACTTCAACTTTTCAAATCAGAAAAATCAAATTTTGAGAATGACCTACAGCACAGACTCATCAGAGATGCTCTTTGCTTCAAAAGGCCAACTTTCCTGGAATTCTTTCTGGAAATTGGCAGCAAACGTTTGGCAATCTGTTTCTAAGCAAATGACTTCATCGCATTTCAGTACACACTTTTTGAACTTTTCAAAGTCTTTTACTACAGAAATCCAATTTTGTAAATGACCTACAGTACAGGAGACTCATCAGAGACACTCCCTGCTTCAAAAGGCCAACTTTCCTGGAATTCTTTCTGGAAATTGGCAGCAAACTTTTGGCAATCTGTTTCTAAGCAAATAACTTTGTTGCATTTCATCACGCACTTTTTGAACTTTTCAAAGTCTTTACCACAGAAATCAAATTTTGAGAATGACCTACAGCACAGGAGACTCATCAGAGGATGCTCCCTACTGCAAAAGGTCAACTTTCCCGGAATTCTTCCGGGAAATTGGCATTAAATTTTGGCAACATGTTGCAAACCAAATGACTTCAATGTCCAATCCATAGCTGATGAAGAATTGGTGCATTTTGAAAGATTTCCAGATCAACATGGTTACACAATGGCATAGGCCACCTTCTGTTCTAGAGAAGTTACAACACTCACTCACACACACACTCATGATCACTATCCGGTTTAACATCGTTTCACAAATCAATGAACTAAAAACACACCCATAAAACTCATGGCCACACAGATATTTGTCTATTCTTGTCACAGAAATCAATTTTATCTCAGATGTACTGCAATGACCTGTAGAAGATCTATAGGTATAAAAACATCCACAGCTTCAAAAGGCCAACTGTCCTGGAATTTCTCCTGGAAATTGGCAGCAAAGTTGTGGCATTCTGGTTGCCAACTGTCTTCAATGGATAAGCAGAAAACTTATAATGTTCATGTATGTCAAGGCGGCCAAAATAGATTGAGAACTTGCAAAGAGTGATATGCAGCGATTACGAGTGAGTGAGAGTCATTTCGGGTTTATTTCAATAAACATACAAAACACAAAACTAAAACTGTTGGAAACACCTGTATTTGTCTATTCTTGTCACAGAAATCAATTTTGCCATGAGGCATACTGCAGCTGACCTACAGCAGATGTATCAGGACCTGTGCAACTTCAAAAGGCCAACTGTGCTAGAATTCATTGTGGAGATTGGCAGCAAAGTTGGCGCAATCTGCTAATCTCCAACCAGATCCACGGTGCATAATGTATAGTATCAAACTTCCCGTACATATAGGTGCCCGTTTGACTCCCTTAGCCAGCTATACTCCTTTGCCAGCTTTGATACTATCTTATGGCACCGTAGGATCTGCTTGGAGATTAGTTCTGTTCCCATCTGTATAACAGCTTCAACTGACCAGATGACTCTGATGTCAGATACAGGTGGAAACAACTTTTCAGGGTTCAAAATGCATTTTTAAATGGTCACAAAATGGGTATGCTTTAGTAAGAAAAATGTAATTTTCATGGGGACATCGCCTGCTTCAAAAGGCCAACTTTTTCAGAACCTGGAAGTTGACAGCAAAGTTGATGCAATCTGTTCCTATCTGTATAATGGCTTCAACTGACTAGAGTAGATGACTCTGATGTCAGATACAGGTGACCAATACAGGCTGAATTTCCCGAGTTAGGAACAACTTTTCAGGGTTCAAAATGCATTTTTGAATGGTCATAAAATGGGCATGCTCTAGTCATAAAAATCTAATTTTCATCGGGACATTGCCTGCTTCAAAAGACCAACTTTCCTGAGTTCTGCCTGGAAATTGACAGCATAGTCATGGCAATCTGTCTCAGTCTGCACAAGGCCTTTATCTAGCCTGATGACTTTGAAGTCTGCGAAGTCTGTGAGATTGAAGAATTTGCCATTTGAAGTTGGTCCAAAATAAATCTGTGCAAGTTCAAACATTGCTGTAAACTTACATTTTTAGTACAGCATTTTTCTACGCTTAAAAGAGAAATCTTGAACAGTACACATTAAAATTGTTGGAAACATATAGCTGCATTACTTTGTCAATTCCCATCACAGAAGATCAATTTTTCATGGCACATACTGTAGATGACCTACAAGATGTATCTGGACCTGAACAGCTTCAAAAGGCTATCTTTCTTGGCATTCAGCCTAGAAATTGGCAGAAAAGCCGTTGCAATCTGTCTGCAAACTGGCTTTATCTGATGAGTTTACAACTTTGATGTTCATGTACGTCAGGGTGGCCAAAAGAGATGAAGAACTGCACAGTTTGAAGCAGCTTTTCAGGGTTTAGAAATGCATTTCAAACAGGAGCTTTTGCATATTCCCACTAAAGAAGATCAATTTTTCATGGCACATACTACAGATGACCTACCCAAGATCTATCTGGACCGGCACAGTTAGCTTCAAAGGCCAACTGTCCTGGAATTCATTCTGCAAATTGGCATTAAAAAGTCTTGGCAATCTGTCAGCTTCATCTGATGAGCAGAATAACTTTGATGTCGGGGTGGCAAAAATAGATGAAGAATTTGCACAGTTTGAAGCAGCTTTACAGGGCTTAGAACTGCATTTCAAACAGTCCTGAGCATTTGTGTATTCCCACCTCAGAAGATCAATGTTTCATGGCACATACTGCAGATCTATGAGGACCAACTGAGCATGGATTCAAAAGGCCAACCGTCCTGGAATTCTTCCTGGACATTGGCAGCAAAGTCGTGGCAATCTGTCTGCCAACTGGCTTCAATAGATGAGCAGATAACTTTGATGTTCGTGTATATACATGTAGGGGTGGCCAAAGTAGATGAAGAATTTGCACAGTTTGAAGCAGCTTTTTGGGAGTTAGAACTGCATTTCAAACAGGAGCGTCTGTGAATTCCCATCACAGAAGATCAATTTTCCACAGCACTTACTGCAGCTACTGCACAGTATGTCCATCAGGACCTGTGCTGCATCAAAGGACCAACGTGATGGAATTTCTGAGTCAGAATTGGCTGCAATCTGTCTTCACAGAGAACAGTTGTCAAACCAGATGACATCTTCTGGGTGTCCATTCCAGGACAAATTTTGAAATACGCTAAACTGTTTTAGAAGCCCAATTGCTTGACAATGAATACTGCTGCTATGGAAATCTACATGTATTTCCAAACTGTTCAAAGATCAAATACCACAGGATATTCATACCTTAAGTTTTTTAAAAGGGCAACATGTGTGATGGTGGACTGTAGAATTTGAAGTTTAGGATGCAAAATGTGTCTAGAATCTTTCACAAACTGTTGACCCTAGAGTTCCTTCATCTGGCATCTTCAATGGAGGTGAATCATGATGCTTTGTAAACAGCTACTGTAGTGGTCTCTGTTACTTTTAAGACATCTTTTGTCAAACAATAAATTTTGAAACAGAATACAAGAACTGTTGGTCACCAATTATTTGCCTGCTCGCAACAAAATCTAGACTAGAAATCTAGACTAATCTAAACATTATTGCTTGACAATATTAAGATCTCATTAGATATTTTTAACCAAAAAGGATGAATTTTGAAACACACTGCTGGAACAGTTGAATATTTATGCCCACCCCTGCAAAGGAAATCTATTTGCTGACTATCACCAGATTGACATCACACTCAGGACCTCCAGCAGCTTCAAAGGCCAGCTTGATAGATTTCTGCAGGAAATGGCCGCAGAGTTGGGGCAATCTATTTTCTGACAACAGCTTCGTTCAGGCAGATCGATGTGCATGTGGGTGGCCTTACTGGCCTGGCTGTGACACTGCAGAGTTTGAAGCTGCTTTTCTAAAGGTAAGAACGTGTTTTCAAACTTGGATGCATATTGCGCAACTTGGATTGATTTTCTGGTTGCCTACTGTTATACCAGGCAGCTCAAACTTGCACATCTTGTACTTGAAAACTAGAATTTGACACAGTGAGTCAAATTTGAACTGTAGTTGATTATTACATACAGTAACTATATGTATGAAATTAACAACAAAATAGTACTGCAAACCAGGCAGTAGCCTCGCCATACTCTATGAGTGGCTGCCCAACATGACAACTATAAGTATGACATAAACTGTTGGAAACACGTCCATGTATTTGTCTATTCCAGTCATGGAACCCATTTTCCAGCACATCCTCAAGGGACCAACAGGAGCCAGTTAAGAAAAATTGCACGGATCTGATTCTACAAAACCAAACTAGATGACATTTATGTACCTACCTTCCTTCCTAGTCCCTTGGCCTCCTCTCTAGCTCAACTAATGCCTGGCTGTGAATTTGCAGTGCTGGAAACAGTTTCTCTAAAGGTTTCTAAAGGTGAGAATCTTCTTTCAAACTTCGATGAATACAAATCTGTACTCTTGCTTATCACAAACAGGGTAGAAGAAACTTATTTACAGTTGCCTGCATGGCACTGCTGACCGATGATGATGGTGATGATGATGATGCATACAAATGTATAAACTGCGCAACTTGGATGGATTGTTTGGTTGGTCCCAAAGTTTACCAGTGGCTCGCACTTGAAACACCTTGTTCACAAGTATTTGTCTATTCCAGTCATGAACTCCATTTTCCAGGACACTGCACTGGCTCAAGAGGCCTACTGGAGCCAATGAAGACATTTGCACCAATCTGAGTCTACAAAATGGCTCCACCCAACTAGATGACACTAATATACTCCATCTACCTTCCTGTAGACCTCGTCCCTAACCTCTCATCTCAACAAATGACTTCCTAACGTCACCCCAGTTGAAGTTTGCCCAGTGGCTGTTTGTGATATGATATCACCCTTGAACAACTGAAGCTGAGATGGTAAAATAAATGACTCTTTGGTAACTACCTCTAGTGCTTTAGAAAGTACAGATAATCTAACAAAAATTGTATATCATTCTGTAACTCTCACAAGTTTACATTCTGAAGTGATTGGTCATCAGTATTGATCCTGAAGAAGGCGACAGTGGTCATTGAAAATTTGATCCGTCTACACCTCTTTGTTTTGGAAGAAAGTTAGGAGGGTCTGTATGCTCTTTTCCGTAAGATGTAGGCAGCCTATTTTCATTTCCCGTATGAAATTCCCATCTCATCTACGTAACTCATAGCGAGGCGACCAAATTTAGCGTAACTGCCCTTCCTTGATTTAGCGTAATACGTAGGGGGTTCATCTGAATTTAGCGTAAATCGTTGTT
>NC_049996.1:17610258-17616989 GCF_000003815.2 Branchiostoma floridae | reverse complement strand
GAGAGTAGATCATAGGACATGATAGGAATTTTCTTTTACACAACCCGGTTTTTCTCACCTGCTGACGTTTCGATGTCTGTCAGACATCTTCCTCGGAGCTTCTAACTGGAGTTCATGGAAACGTCAGCAGGTGAGAAAAACTGGTTGTATAAAAGAAAATTCCTATGTCCAGATCCCAGAGCGGATTCTGCCATTTACCATCATTACCGGATCAGCCCAAATCCCCGTGGAAAATCCTTCCCCAATACCCGGCATCATCTGCAATTCTGGGTCACATTACACACAATTACAGCTAATTACCAGCGACTCAAGAGACTACGTAATTGGTAATAAATGGCCTAGATTGATAATGGCCAAGGACTGTGCTTCTGGAAAACATTTTGCAGGCAGAACTTGGCACAAAAAATTGTAAAAGCTGGAAATCGTTTGTTTATTCATTCAGACCCTAAGGCAGTTCCTAGTAGCACATTGCATTGCTTGCTGTTTCAGTAGCAGGGTATATTTGACATGGACGGGCTTCTAGCCTTCCTGTTAAAGAATGAAAAAGCTCCGATATACTAATTTTTTGTCATTGACCCAAGTATTAAGCACCCTGTCTGTAGTGGCCACTTGTTAATACTAATGATAGTGACTATTTTTGTCATGTCAATAGAGTGACAGTCTTGACTGTGACAGTTATAGTACAATGCTAAACTTTCTATACACATATCAAATGTTCATATTTATATATATAGACATCTGTCACCTTCTTTAGGATCAATGATGACCAATCATCAGTTTTGACTGTTGTTAAATTATATTTCCTTCCATTGTCACTATAGACAGGTTTGACTATTTTTGCCATTATGTCCTTTTTCTATCATTATAGCTATCTCTGATATACATGTACCTGTAGGAAACGTCTTATGCATCCCTGATAGCCCAAACTGTCCCTGCCAATCTGTTACCATGGTTACACATCACATCACAGATTTGGCCCCACCTACTCATGACATGGCCTTGGCACCTGGCAGGCTGTTTCACCAAATTACATGCTGGAAGTACGGCACCCTGCAATCCTGACAGGCATGTCTCCGTACCTACGGATTACAGAGTTCACTGGAACCTGTAATTTACACGTCAGGCAGGCAGAAAATGCACTTTCCTAATATCTGCTTGGGCATTATGTGATATTCCTACAATGTACCAGTATATGGCAGATGGCAAAATTCAGCTTGTTTGCTTTGTTCTCCTATAATACGATTTTGACAGAAACAAATTATTCCATTTCAAAAGCTGTGACAGTATATCAAAACTTCCCTTCAAAAACGAAAATATAAAACTACCCCCACCTAAAGATCAGAGAGCCCACTGCATGCATCACATAAAAAATGCAGCATCTCATCTCCAACTGCCTCCACTGAAAAACCCACACCGAAATACCCTAAATCTACATTTGGCATATGATCGTAGATTATCTAGAATGGTCTAGTGTTGATAATGATAATAATAACTTTTTTTCCACAAAATGCATGGCACCTTTTATTTCTTAACAACAATCTAAACTACTAATAAGTTAATATAGAACAGTTTGTACTTCCAAAATGTTTTTATTTTCGATTCATGTAAATATCAACTAACCTTAAGTTAAGGTCAAACCTTAGGAACTCGCAATAAGCTGTTGTCCTGTTTGTATATAACCCTAAGGTCAATCTTTAAGTACTTACAATAAACTCTCTGTTGTCCTGTTTCTATAGCCTTAAAGTAATAAAGTCAAAACTTATGAACTTGCAATAAATTGTTGCCCTGTCTTTATAACCTTAAGATCAAAACTTTAAGAACTTGTTATAAACTGTTGTCCTGTCTTTACAACCTTAAGGTCAAGCTTTAAGTACTTGTAATAAACTCCCTGTTTTATTCAGCCCAGCACTCAAGCCCACATCCGATGTTTGTTCCCAGTGTGTGCCCAGTGTTCGGCTGAGTAGGAGGGTAAACAGCCAGGTTTGTTCTACTGTGTTTCAATGTCACCTTTGGTAAACATAACGGCAATATGTGCTACAGTAGAGATTACACAGGCACAAAGTCAATTTGCTGTTTGTCAGTGGAGAAATGATTTGTGACAATATGAAATCTGTTTTTGAAATGAGTAAAAATTTGTCGCTGTTTTCGCAATGTCACTTTTGACAAACACTGCAGCGATATGTGCTACAGTAGAGATTACACAGGCACAAAGTCAATTTGATGTTTGTCAGCAAAGAAATGATTCGTGATGAAATGATGTCCGAAATCTGTTTTTGAAATGAATACAAATTCGTGACTATTTTCCAAATGTCATCTTTGGCAAACACAGCGGCGATATGTGCTACAGTAGAGATTACACAGGCACAAAGTCAATTTGATGTTTGTCAGTGGAGAAATGATTCGTGACAATATAATAATGTTCGAAATCTGTTTTAGAAATAAAACACAAAGCAACGATATGGTATACAGTAGAGATTACACTAGCACAAAGTCAATTAATTTGATGTTTGTCAGTGGAGAAATGATTCGTGACGATACGATGTCCGAAATCTGTTTTTGAAATGAGTAAAAATTTGTCGCTGTTTTTGCAATGTCACCTTTGGTAAACACTGCAGCGATATGGTCTACAGTAGAGATTACACAGGCACAAAGTCAATTTGCTGTTTGCCAGTGGAGAAATGATTCGTGACAGTATAAAAATTGTTCAAAATCTGTTTTTGAAAAGAGAAAAAATTTGTGGATGTTTTCCCAATGTCACAATTTAGCAAACACAAACTTTAAGTCATCTTTAGCAACCACAAAGCAGCCATATGGTATACAGAATAGGTTACACTAGCACAAAGTCACTTTGCTGTTTGTCAGTGGAGAAATGATTCGTGACAATATTCTATAATGTTCGAAATCTGTTTTTGAAATGAGTAAAAATTTGTGACTGTTTTCCAAATGTCATCTTTGGCAAACACTGCAGCGATATGTGCTACACTGCAGATTACACAGGCACAAAGTCAATTTGCTGTTTGTCAGTGGAGAAATGATTCGTGATAAAATGATGTTCAAACTCTGTTTTTGAAATGAGTAAAAATTTGTCGCTGTTTTCGCAATGTCACTTTTGACAAACACTGCAGCAATATGTTCTACTGTACAGATTACACAGGCACAAAGTCAATTTGATGTTTGTCAGTGAAAAAATGATTCGTGACAAAATAATGTTCGAAATCTGTTTTTGAAATGAGTAAAAGTTTGTCGCTGTTTCCGCAATGTCACCTTTGGTAAACACAGCAGCGATATGTGCTACACTAGAGATTACACAGGCACAAAGTCAATTTGCTGTTTGTCAGTGAAGAAATGATTTGTGACACAAAACAGTGATATGGTAATACTATACAGAAAAGGTCACACAAGCTCAAAGTCAATCGGCAAAAAATGATTCGTGACAATATAAGGTTTGAAATCTGTTTGTGAAATGGCAAACACAAAGCAGCCATATGGTAGTTTTTTTTGGTACACAGAATAAGTTACACAGGCACAAAGTCAATTTACTGTTTGTCAGCATAGAAATGATTTGTGACAAAATTATGTTCAAAATCTGTTTTTGAAATGAGCAAAGATTTGTGTCTGTTTCCGCAATGTCACCATTAGCAAACTCAAAGCAGCAATATGGTAGGTTACAGAATAGGTTACACTAGCACAAAGTCAATGTACTGTTCGTCAGCAAATAAATGATTCGTGACAATATAATGTTCCAAATCTGTTTTTGAAATAAGAACAAATTTGTGGGTATTTCCCCATTGTCAACTTTGTCAAACGCAGAGCAGTGATATGTGCTTCACTAGAGATTACACTAGCACAAGGTCGATCTACTGCTTATCAGCAAATAAAGTATTCATCGTATGACAAAATAATGTTTGAAATCTGCTTTTGAAATGGAAAACACAAAACAGCAATATGGTAATACTATATAGAAAAGGTTATACAAGCTCAAAGACAATCAGCAAACAAATGATAAATGACAATATAATATTCAAAATCTGTTTGTGAAATGGCAAACACAAAGTATACAGAATAGGTTACACAGGCACAAAGTCTATTTACTGTTTGTCAGCATAGAAATGATTCCTGACAATATAACATTTAAAATTTGTTTTTGAAATAAGTAAAAATTTGTGTCTGTTTCCGCAATGTCACCTTTGGCAAACTCAAAGCAGCAATATGGTAGGTTACTCAAGCCTAAAGTCTATTTGCTGTTTGTCAGCAAAACACATAATACGTCATTCTACTATATATAATATTATATATCTGATTGCAAAGCAGAAAGATACTACATGTAGTTCAGATGATATTTAACCACTGAAGGTACAATCTATGTATGGATTTAATCCTGGATGTACTAAGTATATGTGCTGATCCAAAGCAAGTATGTGTCTGATGATACACAGCTCTAGGAATTGGAGTTTCAAAATAAACAAGTCCCAAAACCATATACTAGTACATGTAATATAATAAAATTCCTGCAATTTTAAACCATGTACATTTACAAAAATGCATAAGGATGTATGAATGTGAGCAGATGTGTATCATATCTATAGACACAGCAGCCTCTGTCTAACAAGCAGAATAAACCAGTGCCAAAATCATATTTAACTCAATAAAGTCCCATATTCTTACAACATAAACAATGCATACAAGTTACACACTAGACATAAGGGTGTGTGAATCGGTGCAGATGTGTGTGTACCATACCTATAGACACAGCAGTCTCTGTCTAACTATACTGTAACAGTAGTGACAGAACTGGGACAGTAAAATTATGGACCCAAAGTAGCGAACACGTTTTCCAACTTGGATATGATCCCAGGGTTTTCACTCAACTCCTGGAAATGGCCTTTTCATTAATCTTAGCATAATCGATTTTCAAGTGTCAAGTGTTGGCTTGTTTGATCTAATTTAGCATTTCACGTGTCAGACACAAGAAGAACATACAATTTTTATAGCTTACTCTGGTGGTGTAACGTTAGTGTTAGCAGTATTAGTCTTTTAACCTTTTCAGGATGAACTTAAAACTACTACAGAAACAGGCATTCCAACTTCTACCAGCTTACCCCATTGTTTCAACTCCAAACTTAAACCCACTGCAAACGTTCCATTTCCCTACCTCAAAAATGAATCCCTGTGAACTTAAAGAGGTATTTACAGTAATTTTGTCTGCCATTAGCAAGTCAAATGGCATGATGACAGGCACCAGGGAAAACACAGTGTATTATTAAGGTCTTCAAATTTATTCTGGTTTAATCCCTGACCTTAATGCACAGGGTATTAATCAATTATACCGGATTTCTGCACTAAGAACGTATCACTATGCCCCTAGACCCCTGCATATGTTACTAAGAACGTATCACTATGCTCCCCAACCCCCGGCATATGATGTCACCAGGCATCACTATGCTCCCCAACCCCTGCATATGTTACAGGACATAATGTCACTAGAAAAGCAATAATTGTTAATCTTCAAAATGTACCATAGAGCCTGACACTTAAATTCATGTCACAGACTGCAACTTTACTGCAACAATAGTGACAGAATTGGGACAAGGAAATTAAGTAGCCATTTAGACTAATGCTACACCAATATACATATGTCGACTTTTTAATATCCAGGAATTAAAAATCAAGAACAAACTTTAAAAATAAACAAAAATTCGAACATTCAAACAAACCTCCTTGACTTAACTGTAAACTCAAAATCATGCGCACACTACATTTTTCCCTACCACAAAACGAAATGCCCAAGAACATTTCCCCCTTTACTAATCTCCAAGCAGATCCTATAATGGCATAAGGTAGTACCATACTGGCTAAGGAGTGTAGTCAGGCAAGAGGTGTCCATTTGCCTTGTAGCAAAACACAAGAGTTCCTAAGCTGGCTTCACTCCTCTGCCAGCTTTTGAAAATATCTTATGCTACCGTAGGATCTGCTTGGAGATTGCCCTTTACAGCATGTTACACAGAATGCTCAAACATGAATGACAGGCTGTGATGATCTTGACATTCAAATCCGTACAAACGAAAGGATTCCACAGTTGGGCAGACACAGCCGGATGCTGTAACCTGGAGTTTAAACGTGCGTTCACCCGGAATGCAGAATCTCATTCATGCATGAAGATCATGTTTAAATCATTCTACATCATACAATATAGAAGCTTTAAACTGGGGAGTCGTGAGCAATAGTGAGAGTGCAACTGCACTTCAGCATAATACTGTAAATGTATTTAAGTTCGCGGGGATTTAATTTCGCGGTAGCGGAAAAAAAAGACTTTACGCGGTGGTTTTAAGTTCACAGTAGCACCATGCAAGTTGTAGTCTCTTACAGCCATGGAAACATTAAACCACTGCGAAAGTTTCTGCATTTACAGTATGTATAATATTAGCTGACTTACAAGTACAGCAATGGCTATATTACATCTCTCTGAGTAACTATGTAGTATTAAACCTAACCATTTTCATAAAACATTCAAGAAGTTTCATTTTTTAAACCTCAAAAAAATACACCTCGATAAAGTTTTAAGACATCCGGGTAATAAGGAATTAGAAATTGGTAATTGGAAAATCCCAAATCATATCCAGTTACTTCAGTAACTGCTTTTTGGTGCTCAAAAAATAAACCTATTCAGTAAAAAAGCTTTTTTCATACCATGACAATTTCCATCCCCACACCATATCCCATCTAAATTTTTA
>NC_049996.1:17563929-17610158 GCF_000003815.2 Branchiostoma floridae | reverse complement strand
CACGTACACATAGGCCTATAACTAGGACGGCCCACAATGTAATATTGCATACAGCCCATAACTCTATGATATATGACTTTGCTCCAGTCATTTTTCTTCCTTCCCTGCCTATTACAAAAGGTTGGCGGTCGTTGCCACTGCAAAGCGGCGCGTTATATCGCACTTACGTCGTTATTTACCGCGGAAACGCGTGGTCGTGATCGGAACTGTTGCGCTGACTCAGAGGGTCGCCGCTAAGGTTCACGGAAAGTATGAGTAAACATCACCGGAATGGTTTGTAAATCTGCTGCAACATGTACTAGTCACCACTTCCAATGTAACGTTAGTTCACCTTTATCCGTTGGGTAACCTTTATCCGTTCTTTTTAAGAACGAATGTATTTAGGAATATCAAGTCGACAGATGATGGCTTTAAACTGCAATATTTTGAAAATAGTACAATTTGAAACTATACTGTCCATCGACTTGATATCCCTGGATACTCCGTTTAGCAACACAACGGATATAGGTTACCCCGCAGATAATGGTGAACTAACATTAAGTTAGGGAAATGTTTTGTGATAGTTTTATTTTGAAACTTTATGGTGACCTCTCTGCCTTGAATATGTGCTTCAAATCTATGACTACGGAACCACAGAACAATTTCAACTGTGAAAACGTTGATAAAAGTCTAGCCTTATTCGTAAGTGATATTATCTACCAGTACTTTGACCTTTTTGACCCGTGTATCACTGTAACAAGGTATGGCAGTTGACCTCTGTCCTCCCAAACAGAAGCTGATTGTTTTGTTAGTCTCGTTACTATCACTTATTGATGACCAACAGGATTTCTTACAAAGATAAGAAGTAGGTTAAATGGTTACTGGATAACAGTAGGTGTACCTTTTTTGGGGGAAGAAAAACCCACATTTTTTCAGTTAAGTTTTGAATTAAGGATTTTCTACAACTGATACTTTACCCTAATGACAAATGTCACCTTAATTTGGACAAAATATACATAAGAAAGATTTAAAACAAAACAAAACATAGCACTAAAGTTTGGTTTTACACTCTTCAGTTTGTAAGTCACTATTTAAACTACAAATATAAAACAAGCCTTATTTAACCAGAATACCTGGGTTACTTTAAGACCGTCTCTTCAAAACTTACACAAACTTTTACCTACCTGAGATGTGCAACACAGTTCCTGTACGTAGTGAAGCAATGACAGCACACAAAATGGCAAGTTCCAAGAATCCCCACGATTACAGCTATGCAGGTGTGTCTATTAGTATTACACGGCACTGCTATCAATAGTAAGTAACTATCTGTACTGGCGTCCTTCGGCCTACATGTAACACTGGTCGGACCAGTTCTTTTGAAATGAGGTCCCTCAAAACTGACCAGTCTACATCTGTTGTGCCAGGGGAGCTTCAACACAGTTTCTGGCCACGGGAAAAATCTACTTCAGGGGATTATGTTATACTTTGATATACTTTCATAAATATGTATACAAAAATGCATGACCAAGGTTAAAATCAACAATCAGATGCGTTTTGTTATATGACACTTAATATTGAGCTCCAAAATGTTGAGCTTTAAATGAAATGGAGTATCGAAATCCCATGTCTTTAAAAATGGGATGATCCAAATAAATCACTTGCGATATCCATTCCAGCAAATTCCGACGCTCTCACCCGAAAAATATTTTTTCAACACGAGAAGCTTACGGAAACAGTATTTTATAGATAACACGCAAATTTTTGCTTCAAAACAACGAGGTCAACAAAATACTATCTTTAACACGGTTGTCTATCTGACCCTGTTGCCAAAAAAACAATGCTTAAACCTACAAAATTCCATAATTAAAGTTTGCCCTGTTGATAGAGGATGGAAGACATTTCCCTGTCAGTCTTTACTTAAGAATTGGTGTCAAGTTACAAGTATGTGACAAAATTCAGCTGAGTAAGTAAGTAACCATGTCTAGTAAACCATGTCCCACACATGCCAGTATCCATTACACAGAATTGCTACACTCCCCTGATGCAGACATGCAATTGTAACACTATAGTATATGCTACATTCAGACATATCATGTTGCACTTCATTTGTTACATTCCCAAGCTAGCCACAATGTTACATTTCTTTCACTGATTTTCCCACAGAATCACATATAAATACTAGCACTTTGTCTTACGATTCACATGACAAAGATGTGCTATTTTATCAAATTTCATAGAATCTACTCATCATGATGATAACTTATAAGTGTAGACATGACCAAAAATGTTGAAAAACCATACTTCAGTTTGGAATTTGAGGCAAACAACTTACTAACAGCACTTATGAACTGCTGTAAAGGTACAGTACTAACACAATTTACCGCTTACTGTAAATGCAGAAATGTTTGCGGTGGATTAATGTTCGCGGTTTTCGCAGTGACCACTTCACCGCGAACTTAAGACCACCGCGAACATTGATCTATTATGGTATTAGATTGCAGCCTATGGTGTTACCGCAAACTTAAAACCACTGCGAAAAGTCATTTTTCCAACTACTGAGAAATTAAATCCCCGCGAACTTAAATGCATTTAAAGTACTACACCTACATAAGATCAGGGCAATCTTTATTTACAGTAGAACAGTGCAGTAGGCACAACAGACAAGCCAGACTTGCTTCCCACTACTACTCACTCCTGCATTGTTACAGGAGATTGCAGGCATGAATGGGTGACAAAAGCCAGGTAAACAAACGATACATAATCCCTACAGGTAAGGTACTGCGGAGGCACAGATTGTGCAACTCGGTATCTAAGGAAATGCTGGTCGCTACAAAGTCTACTGCGATCTATTTTCTGGGTTATCAAACATTTTTTTAAGCAAAGAAGTTCGGCAAAAAGTAAAGTTGAAAACAGAGGGTTGGGAGGAAAAGTTAAGTCTGACTATATCCACTCCTTAAACTACAGTGTGTACCAATTAAGGTACAAACTTTTCCCTCAGCCTCTGTTTTCATTTTTATTTACAAGCTCAGCTTTTATCTTTTTGATACAAGAGCCAACAAATTATATCGGTTTGGCCCTCTCATAGACTTTATTCTATATCAAATACATCTACAACTGTCGACTGTTACATAAAGATGTTTTTATTGAGTATTGTGTCAAACATATCAAAGACATTTCAAGACCTTAGTTTTAAGTTTGTTTCTTAGTATTCCTTCTTCCTTTGTATATTTCAGGATATACATATCCTCAAGCCCAAGGAACTTGGTCTCTACCAGACTCTGGCCTGGCCAAGTAGTAATAGCAGACTTTTGCCAAGTTATTAAAAGTTTAATAGGAGTTAATTGGCCCAGGAGTGCACTGACCAGCCAGCGAATAGCTGGATGGACTGCAAAAGACTGAAATCCCATGGCAACTTTTTTCTCCCTATTTTGCCAAATTCTTCTCTTTTTCTTATCCAGCTGACAAGTCTGCTTGGAGACTACAAGGAGGGTCTGCATGGGGGGTCCCGACAACGATTTACGCTGAATTCAGAAGAACCCCCTACATATTACGCTAAATCAAAGAAGGCAATTACGCTCTGTTTGGTCGCCTCGCTTCAAATTATGTACATATGATGGTTTTCCCTACGAATTACGGGAAATAAAATAGGCTGCCTACCCCTTACGTAAAAGAGCATGCAGACCCTCTACAAGGAACTGGTCCAGAACCTTGAAGCACCGTGTGTTTGTGCACAGCCACTTCCCCTGACCCTGTTCTATTGAGAACTCTCCATGCACACCTTTGATAACTGAAGCATTGCACCACTAGTGGGGAACAGTCAATACTGGGAGCACTTGTGGGGCACCTTAAGAAAACAAACTCACCTGTCTTCCTAACAACTTCAAAGTCTTAGATACAAAACATGGTTACAGGTCCTTGCCAACATCTTGGCAGGATTCTAGCATAATGTTATGGTAATCATGACACGAGGCATCGAAGTTACAACAATACAAGCTTTTTTCAGCATATTAAATCGTGGGGTAGCAAAGTCACAATCTGGGGAAAGGTGTGAAACGGGGTCTTGGTGAGGAGATTTTGAAACTATAAAGCTGACATTTTAAGGGTTCCCATGGGAGGACTTAATTCATGTGATTGTCAGTTTACAAAATCATATCCGATTTTCACATTGTGGCTACATTATAAGGCAAGCAAATTCTTGCAAAGTACCAGTATGCTAGTTGAGAAATAGGCGTATTCAAGCGTAGTCAAGTTAATGTTAACTGTACACAATTACAGTGTGCCTTTTTGATAAACAACATTGAAAAGTCTTAATCCATGCAAAATTTCAGCAAACATACTTCCAGTAGATAGTGATTGATGTAATTGTAATATATGGGAAATGTTGTATTATTTGCCGGATCGAAAACATTTTTAGCATGCGGACAGCACTTATGTAATTTATTGACAAAACATGTTGCGTGTTTTCGCAAGACACCATTTTAATTTCTAGCAGACGACGTTTTCGAACCGACAACATCAAGCACTTTAACTGCTTCCGGACAGTATGACAGATAAATAATTTATCGCGCGTCCCGAGGGACAACCACTGTCAGAAATGAGGCGTGAAAAATCGGCATGACGAACGCTTTCTAAATATTTGCAGACGACATTTTACACTACAGGTGATTTCTGACGGTGGTGTCATCTGCAATCATGACCCTAACAACAAAAACAACGACAAACCCGTACAAGAAGCTGTTTGTCTTAAAACTTAAAGATATTCTGGTCTTGTCACCTCCTTGAAGACGTGAGTAGTTTAAGAAACGCTTCGAAGAAAGCGAGCGAGCAGAGATCGCCACTTCAGCGGGGGGCCGGGATCGCGCTGAGGAAAACAGACGATTTTTCTGCACGGGTGACAACATATGCGAGCTCGTCCCCACGGAGGATAATTTTGATCGCTTCCCGCCCGATTTCTGGTCAGCTTTGGCGCTGAAATCTTACAAACTTGCAGCAGACATACCTTGTGCGTAAGATCTTGTCCTCTCGGGTCCAGTCTCGGCTGCAAAATGTCCCAAAACGCGAGTTTCTGTCCCCAAACGGCGGCAGAGCTCCGATATTTGCACCTCGCCGTGTGAATCACAGATTCAAGTGAGGCGCGAGTGGGCGGGGCATGTTCGGACCGTACCAAACTGGGCGGCTCAGGGGGGTGGGCAGGGCTGACCGGACTGTGCCATCTACATACGTTGGTTGGAGGGTGGAATAACTACTACTACACATGTAATATCAAATGCTGAATCAAACTTTATTATGCCGATTATGATGAAATTTACCACTGTAGACAAAGGCGAAACAAAACATGACCAAGACGATCTGTGTCTGTGTGTCTGTGTGTGTGTGTGACTTGTGTGTACACGTGTGTGTGTGTGTGTGTGTGTGTGTGTGACTGAGTGTGTGTGTGTGAGTGAGTGTGTGTGTGTGTGTGCGCGCGTGTGTATGTGTGTGTGTGTGTGTGTGTGTGTGTGTGCGTGTGTGCGTCCTTGTATGTGTGCGTGTGTTGAACTGAGCCACGCTTTTTGCTGCTCAAAATCAGAAACAATTTCCCCTTAGTTCAGATCAAGGGCAGTTTCTGAGAAATGCTCGCTCACTAACACGATGCTAATGAGAGTCATTGAAGCCTTAGAGTAACATATTATCATGATTTCGGGTAAGCCTTTTAACATGTTCTGCACGCGCGCAGTTTCCAAAACCTTTTAGGGGGGATTTGCAACCATCTCGTGAGAAATCAGGAGAATCTGACGAGATATTTTGAAGTTGGCGTTTTCATCTACGTTAAAAGACGACGAACAAAGGCCTGGTAAGTCTTCTAAATTGCGCAGAAAGTTCTCGTTTAATGAAAAGAGTGAAAAGAATGGAATAGCGTTCGAGCAAGTAATCATAATTTTCAGGCAATGAAAGGAATTCGAAACCGACTTCGGGATACGAGATGCAATATATATTTACTTTATATTCAGACAGAGAATAGCTAGCATACCCAATGATAGAAAGTTTTTAGAAACTTCATGCCCATGGGGGCCCGGGCTAATTGCAAGTGAACAAAATCAAATATATGAAGTGGTTGAAAACATGTTATCATAGACCAAACCTTGTCTAACGTGTGAAACGATAGGTCGTTCAGCACCTCGGAGAAAACCCACACATGTTCCAGTCGTAACTTCTGGAGTTATGCTGTTCACAAACAGACCCAAACGGCAAAAATATTGATCATAGCCTTTGTGAAACCATAGTTTTGACGACGATATCAATAAGCCAGTTGCTCAGCCAAGAAGCAGAGGTGTTTCAAAAGGAGGCTAACTGGGGCAAGCAAAGGAAGCTGGAGTTATAGCGCTATACGTTACATCCAGCTGAAGATGATGTGTACGCGAGGTGAGTTTCCGTCTCCTAAACGGTCGTCGCCTTTCGTAACGGTCGTCGCCCTTTTATGTATATTCGCATAGCCTGGTATCCAGCCGTATTATAGCTCACGAGTCTCTTCTGTCCTCTTCGTACTGTCTTTGCGAAGAGGACAGAAGAGACTCGGGAGCTATATTACGGCTATATACCAGGCTATATTCGCACACTACGTCGCTCAAATTATTTTGCAAGCTCTGTCATGACGTCACATCCATGCTGCATCGTGGCGTAGCTGATTGTTTGTTTCGGCTTTTTGACTCGGGTTCGAACTCGAAGTGATATATTTTCTCTTTTGTCTCGATATTTTTTTACCATTTATCACGATACTGCCGTAAATATGAAATCTAAATGTTGCTTCATGTACGCTTCGGCTTCTTGTTAGTCCTACTTTTCTTTCCCGAAAGCTGCCTGGCCGGGCCCCTGTTTCGAAATGTGACGAAGGCCATTCTCCTACGCAGAGGCTCGAGGGACCAGTGTCGTTACATACTCATTCTGGTCCAGGAGTTTCTACGACACAGATTCATCTCTGCTGTGGGAGAATGTACGAGACGGAACATTCAGAAGCGGAACGGTGCGGACACGCGCGCCGCCCGGCCCGCCACGCACCGCCGACCCCAGACAGCTCGGCGCCTGGTGGATGGAGAGTGGGCGGGGACTGCTCTTATCGGATGGGTCATGGCCACAGCCCGTCAGGTCTAATAAACTACCAAGAATTCGTCTTTAAGGAAAACGGGGGAGTTTTCTTATCGTGATTCTCATGGCCACAAGCTGTCAGATTTTTTAAGGAATGATTTTTAGTCTTACGTGTCGTGGCCACAACCCGCCAGGTCTAATAAACAGCCTAAACAGTAAGGAATGCGTCTTAATTATTAAAGGTATGGTGGGAGTTTTCTTATCGCGATTCTCATGACCACAAGACGCCATGTCTAATAAAGAACATTACGGACCACGCTCCAAACTTTCCCTCATTTGTTAAACAAGGCTGTTCTTAACATCGCCATCACTCTTTCAAGTTTCATATAAACGGTTTTCGACGATGTAAGGTACTGTGGGAGCTACGGTCCAGCAGCGACCTCTAGCGAGTTGCCTGCAACGCGTAGGACCGGCCCGCAACAGGTGTCATTTCGGGGCATGACATGCACGTGCGAACAAGTAATCCAAAAGAAAATAAGCATTTTTGCGAAAGGAGAAAACGAACAAAACTATCTGAGACATAGAAACACAGACAAGGCCGTAAAATGCCAACGCAGGCCCCAAACAACTCAACCTACTGAGCATGTTTGGTACACAGTGCAACAGCGCCCTCTAGTGGTTGATATACCAAGTGCATGATTTCTCCCTACTATGTATTAATGACCATTACTTCAGTGACCACACCATGTAAAGCCATTTCTTACCATACTTCATCTTTAAAGAATAGTAAAGATCACTTACCATCAATCGGGTGAAGTCAGCTGTCAAAAATCACACGAATACAACAGTGATGAAAATAACAAACGATCTTAAATGTCTCTATCATATTGAAAACCAGAGCAATTCAGGCCACAATCTGATCCCTGCTGGTATGTACAACTGCAAGTACCCAATAAAATCAATGGACACCTTTGCCGAGGTTATATTTTTGGTGTATGTGTTTGTCTGTGTGTGTTTTACTGTCTCTGAACAGTAAAACTGGAGAAGCCTTAGGATAGAGCCTGATGATATTTGGTAGGTGGGTAGGGTTCAGGAAAATGATGGTCAAGTTTGATGACAGGTTCCCTAACAGCTTTCTAACGTACTGCGGTGGAACTTCCATTTTTGATGTGTTCTGGACATGCTTTGGTCATGATTTATGAGTGGTAGATAGCTCTTGGCACAGAGAGTACTATTAAGTTTGGCCCCCTAGCATCTTTTTTGAACTGCAGGGGCCAATTTGTTTAAAAGTCTGGACAAGAATAACTCAAGAGGGTGTTGGTAGATTGACATGATTTTTGGTATGCTTATTACTATGAATACACGTTTAATCCCTCCCGAAGTCTGGAAAGTTCTGTATTCTTGCATTTCAAAGACTGTCACATGGACATATTATAATTCACACTTGCACACAGACGGCACATAGCTTTATTTTCACTCATATACGTAAATTGCACTGTACACATGATCAAAAACAAATGTTTTTGTCTTTTCAAATATGCATCACTTCAGATAAACTCTAGTTACTTTCTTAGGACGAACAACTGAATGTCTAGATTGTGTAGTCCAGTGGTTGGGGACCCCAATAATAAGTCCCGGCCAGGGCTCAAGCCAGTGTCCGTTTTTCCGTCAATTGTCTGAATTGACAGTTGACTGTGGCTGAACAGTCCTCTACAAAAATGACAGTCTCTGCCACACAGGGCACATCTGTATTCTACGTACAGTTCCAGGGTATTATCAGTCTACTCCTTGGTAACCACTTACTCACTACAAAATAAACAAACAGATGAAGAAACCAACAAACTTGTTTTGTATTGACTAGTGTATTACATGTATGCTTTGTTTATCACTTATTCTTTACAAGATAGACAAACACATAAACAAACAAACTTTTAACAACTATAATTTCTGTCATCCTAACATTTAGAGCTGTTGTCAGTTTTCGAGGAAGGCGACGAGATCTGTGAACTGTTGGAGGTGCTGAGAACTTTCCCTGGGGGGCACGGCAGCTGGGGCTGGGATAAGACAAACAAACAATCAATTAATCAGTCAATCAATCAATCAATCATTCAATCAATCAATAATCTGTGAATGCTGATCACTTGGGTAAAATATCAAGCAACATTAACATGGACAGGAACAAAAGTTGAACAACAAATCAATAAATCAAAATGTGCTTGCTCTGTTAAATTTAAATTTTGAAAAATGTCAAATCAACATCCATCCATCCATCCATCCCTCTCTCCCTCATTTCAATCCCTCCTTCCATCCATCCCTCATTTCCATCCCTCCCTCCATCCATCCCTCCATCCATCCATCCATCCATCCATCCATCCATCCACCCCTCACTACCTCCCTCCATCCATCCATCTGTCCCTCCACCCAATCATCCCTCCTTCCCTCCCCCCATCCCTCCCTCCCTCCATCCATCCATCCACTAAACAATCAGCATGTGTATTGTCAGACAGACACGTAACATGTAGCATGTAACCTGTATATCTGACCTGGTTTCTTGGGTGTGACCATCCTGGTCTGGGGGTCTGCCTGCCAGCCTCTCTCCACTACAGCTGGGGTGGGAGAAACAACAAAATTACTTCAAGAGGAGTAGCAAGGAGGTTTTGAGTTAGTCACTTTGACATGTTCAACTGGTTTTCAGTTAGATGTACTCGTCTTGAATGGTTTTGCCAGTTTGTTCCAGTAACGCTGAAGAAACGTTAGAAAGTAAATCTCCGATATTTATCCATTTGAAGAGATTGAATGCCTTTAAATATTGTTTACTTGATGTCTAGCCTTCATAAACAAAACAAACAAACAAACAAACCTTTGACAGCCTCGTCCATAGACATGCCGAGGAAAGCTGCCAGGTCCTCTGCACTGATGGAGGAGTAGGCTTGAGCCACCAGGTCACACAAACAAACAAACAAACAAACAAACAAACAAACAAACCTTTGACAGCCTCGTCCACAGACATGCCGAGGAAAGCTGCCAGGTCCTCTGCACTGATGGAGGAGTAGGCTTGAGCCACCAGGTCACACAAACAAACAAACAAACAAACAAACAAACAAACAAACCTTTGACAGCCTCGTCCACAGACATGCCGAGGAAAGCTGCCAGGTCCTCTGCACTGATGGAGGAGTAGGCTTGTGCCACCAGGTCACACAAACAAACAAACAAACAAACAAACAAACCTTTGACAGCCTCCTCCACAGACATGCCGAGGAAGGCTGCCAGGTCCTCTGCACTGATGGAGGAGTAGGCTTGTGCCACCAGGTCACACAAACAAACAAACAAACAAACAAACAAACCTTTGACAGCCTCGTCCACAGACATGCCGAGAAAGGCTGCCAGGTCCTCTGCACTGATGGAGGAGTAGGCTTGTGCCACCAGGTCACACGCTCGACTGCGAACGCTTTCTGTAGGGGTTGGATAATGGTATTTTATCATTTTTGAAATTTTTATCTATCCAGGGACCACATGTTGCCACATGGCCAATTTTAAATCCACCCTGCAGGCACACACAACCAAAGCATAGTATGATGAACCAACAAAATATAAAACATAGGAGTAAACTAACTTATAATGATAACATATTTCTGAGAACAATTGATATCAGAAACGTTGAATATGATTATATAATACACAAAGTAATAGTTGCCCAAGAAACCGGACATAGTTTGGAAACAGTTGTTTCAGACAGCATCCACTAGGTGCTAAGAGATAGTGGATGCCTCCATGGTACCATCTGACCATTTCTAAAATCTATCTACTTACTTACTGGAGTAAACTTTAAAAGACATCTTTCATCTGACTGCTACCAAACAAACAAACAAACGGACCTGCCACAGCTGCCATGATCTGCTTGACCTCGGCTGACCACTGGAAGGCTGACAGGGACGTGTAGATGGCGGGAAAGTCTCGCTGCCACATCTTTTTACCGACCGCCCAAATCGCTACCAGTTCAGGGTTAGCCTGCAGTAACAAGTTGTGCACATTCATTCTAAAGTCTTATTTGTTAATGAAGCTTTACCAATGACTCAGATCAGGTGTAGTACATGCTCAGAATGTCATGCCCACATAGTATCTGATGGATGTTCGGTTGTTGTATCAGCAAAAACTTTGTTTTGCTACAACTGATTAAAATGGAGTCTCTCTCTCTCTCTCTATAAATATATACAGTATATATAACATTATATATATTATCCTTATATATACACACCACCTGATGTAGCTTAGTTCTAGTGACAGGGTATCATGATGTGCTGCTTAGCATAGGCTTGCAAACACATTATAATAAATTATACACATTCATTACATACCTAAGAGATAGCCCTGGTGTATACGTAGTATTACATACGTATAAATGTAGTAACATACTTACATTTTTGATTGCCTGCGGAATCCTTTTCCAGAGGTATTTAGCATTATTTCTGTGGAAAACAAACAAAGGTCAATATTTGTTGTAAGGCAGAATTGCACACTATTGGAAAACGTTACACTTACAGTAATCCGTACATGTATGTAAAGCGGAGTTACTGTAAATGCAGAAATGTTTGCGGTGGATTAATGTTCGCGGTTTTCGCGGCGACCACTTTACCGCGAAATTAAATCCACCGCGAACATTTTTCTATTAAGGTATTAGACCGCAGTAGATTGTGTTACCGCGAAATTAAATCCACCGCGAAAAGTCATTTTTCCCGCTACCGCGAAATTAAATCCCCGCGAACTTAAATGCATTTACAGTACCATGTTTGAGGACAGCCATACCTCGAGCATGTTAAAGAACCCACCACGCTTATTGATTAAAAAAAAAAAAAAATCACGAGTCTGGCAAGTGTGCAGATGTTGACACACTGGCAGCACCAAATCCATAGGTGTTTTGGGCACCTTTAGACAGATAAGCCGTGAGGCTCGGTGGGCATCACTCCACCGTCATGACATGGGGGCAGGAGTATAGCAAGTATCGAACTCAGGACCTATACTGATTCTGATTCCAATGCTCTAGCCATTGCACCACACAGGCACTCCACGCACCACACATGCTTATTGATAATAGTTGTCAATATGGTCCTTCCCAGTGTATGTGGATCAAACCCACAGTCTCTTACACACTTACACACTATAAAACTGGTGTGTTATGCCTGGCCTTGTTTAGGTGTACCTGTTATACGAAACAAACAGGGCAAACAAACAAACAAACAAACAGGTGAGACTCACAGGTCCTTCTGCAGCAGGTACACGGCAAGCAGCTGACAGTACACCGTCGGCGTGGCAACCCCACCTGGGGACTGTCCATAAAGTTCAACATCAATTACAACTAAACATCAATTACAACTTGAGTCCTTCTAACGTTACATCAACTTGATTAAGGTCTTACAACCATCCCTCAACATAGATGTGGGGGGGGGGGGCGGCGGGCATAGACTTTCTGCAACTTATGACCCACTGCTCACAGAACAACATGTTCTACCTGCATAGCTTGACGTTATAGAAGCAGTGGACTGTCCATTCCTTGACAAAGACAGGAGTTGATCGCCCATTAAGTTCATCATCAACCTTAATAACTTAAATAAGGCCTATTAAAATTTTTGCATTGATCAGATTAAAGAAACAAATTATTCATACAACTCTACTCTACTCTGTACATGTAACGTTATGTTGTTTGTTGTTGCTTTACAGTAATATGACAGCCATACGACTGCACTGTCTGCTGTTGTTCTAAGTTTACCACAGTAAATTATTTCAAACCTTCCAAAAAATGAAATATTTTGAAAAAGATGGGTAAAAGGGTCACTGTTAAAAGGCCGCCCCCCTCCCCCTAAATTTACATGAACTACGTATGGCGAAGTATCTCGCTATTTTAGCCATAAACAACGCCACCACAGCCCGTTTCTTCTACCATATAACTCAGAAGATGTCCCTAAACATTTCTAATCTCTACCCGAAGCCATCTTACCTCTAGTTCCTGCCGTTCTAAGCTGGCTCCGAGCGAGAGAAAGTCTAAAGTGTCGCCTGCCATTTCACACGGCATTTTGTACGGGGCTTCAGGAATCCGGCTGTTCACGGGGACCAAAGTAACGCCTGAAAATATCACAGTACTTGATTCAACATGTTAACATTCTAACCTGAATTATGCTCATCTAAAATAACTGTTATTGCACTATTGTGGTAGTTTATATATTGAATTCAGAAAGTATCATTTATAAACAATACAAATCTATATTTTTTTTCAGGCATCAATATAATTACATGAAACAGCAGTCTGTCTGGCAATGGTAAAGATCCACCATAACAAAGCCGGTCGGAGAGTGAAATAAAAAAAGCGCGAATTCTGCTAAATTTTCCCTCTGACAAACAACTTGCAATAGTCTAGAAGATTCCCTAACAACCATGGGTGAGTTTGTCATTCAGACTTTCTTTGTAAATAGCAGGAATCGGTCAGAAAGTCCTGTTTGTTTGTGTACTAAGGTGGAGGGGGGGGGGGGGGGCATTATACCACCTGCTGTTGTGTCTATCCACCTGTGTTTATGATAATGTTTGCAACATTCCAAATGATTTCTCATATCTCGACAGGATCTCCCTTAGGTATCCTGCAACTTTCAAAATATTTTTCCAGTCATCTTTCTTAGCTACAAGATGGTAACTCGATTGTATCTGCTCACAAAGCAAGTTATAGCCTAGGTTAGGGGGTGAAGTCTGCCATCTCACTTTACCTTGTTTTTCCATCGTAAACTTATGGCAAAATTGTCTGTGCATCCTTCAGCTAGAGTTAAAAACTTTTTTTTAGCCAAGTTGTAATATCGTTATAACCAATGACCCCTAATTATTTGATAGAAGCTCCTAAGGGTTCGCTTAAAAGGCTGGGCTGTCTACCAGGCCAGGCTACCTGGACTGTCTACCTGGCCTGGCTATCACGTCAGGCTACTCAGATCCCCCCATTCATACCCCCATCATGTGGCACTCAGCCAAAATAGCTGATTGACAGGCATAGTAATTGCTAATTTTCAACCCTGCCAGTGTCCACTGGCTGGACCCTTCGGGAAAGTGTCTGGGAGGCCTTCCTTGCAGCTGTCAGGAACGCTGTCAGGAACGCTTCAACTACTGTACCAGTACTGTGTTCGGTAAATGCTTTAGGGTGTTAGACCTAGAAAACAGAGGTCCTGGGTTCAAATCCTTTGACATGTCACAAAATCTGTTAACAGTACTTTCCCCACTCCAACTTGTACAAGGGGGGTGGAGAGATTATTGGCAGTGGAAGGAGAGGATTGGGCTCTGTCCTGGACACAAAAATTGAAAATTGTGGATAACAATCCACAGCCTCAAAAATGCTATGTGACTACTAAGATTGTATATGTCAACATGGCATACTGGCATAGAGAACAAGGAGGTGCCTTGCCTTGCCTAGTCGACCCCCGGAGGGGACGGGGTAAGTCCATGCACTACTTCAGCCCACGCCTTCCTGTCTGACATGACCTCTGCCAGGTCCTCCTCCGCTAGCCCGGTATCCCTGGAAAGCAGTCTCGGGAAGGTCAGCTTCCGGGAGTGAGTTTTTCCTCGAGGCCTCCACAAGAGGAGTGAGGAAACTACCTCTTCACTAGCCCGAAGGCAGTGTCCAGCAAACTGTGCCCGTCTCTGTCTGAGTCTGTGAGAAACCCTCGGAAGATCTCCATAAATGTCCCTTATAGATGGGTGCTGCTTCCAACAAATGTTCTGTGCTTTGCGCAGGAGTAGTGTGTACGTACCATCAAGTTTCCTCTCCAGACGAGTTGTTAAGGTCCAAGTTTCAGCACCATACAGGAGAATGGGCTCTATTACTGCGCGGAAGACTTGTACCTTAAGTTTGTTGTTTATGCTGGAGCGCCAGATCTTATCCAGTTTGTTACAAGCATTCCAGGCCATGGCTTTCCTAATGCTTAAGTCCTTTTCTGAGTTCATAATGTAAGACCCGAGGTACTTAAAGTCCTCGACTTCTTTTAGGCAAGTTCCAGATAGGGATTTGAGATCAGTTGGTGCAATAGTAATACTTGTACTTGTTTTTATGAATTCAGTTTTTGCTGCATTACAATAGAGTCCAACTTGAGCCGCTGCTTTCTCGAGAGACTGCAGAAGATCTTCAGCATCCTTGACTAGGTGTGTTAACAGTGCTAGGTCGTCTGCAAAATCTAGGTCTGTAAGATTCACAGCTAAGTGTCGACTGCTTCTTCTAGGTTGAATTTCTATGCCCTTTTCCTGCATGCTGTCCAATGAGAGACGTAGTACATAGTCTAGTACTATGATGAAAAGAAAAGGAGCTAATGTGTCTCCTTGCAGGACACCAGCTGTGACCTCAAACGGGCTTGTTTCACCATCGGGAGTGATCACCGTAGCGGTGGTGTTCGTATATAGTGCCTTGATTGCACTGACGATGGGTAATGGTATTCCATAGAGACTAAGTATCTCAAACATAATGTTTCTGTCTATGGAGTCGAAGGCCTTTCGGAAATCGACAAACAGTAGTACAAGATTTCTGTCGCATCTTCTCATTTCCTCTATTATTCTGCGGATGGAGAGTATTTGTGCTATGGTGGATCTACCTCTTCGGAAGCCGTTCTGGTTCTTTCTTAAGAGTGGGTCTACTGCAGGAACTAGACGGTTAAGTAGCAACTTGTTGTAAACCTTGGCAGCTATAGGAGTAAGAGTGATCCCACGGTAGTTTGCAACTGAAGTCAAATCTCCTTTCTTGGGTACTGGAATAATACCACCTTTGAGCCACGCATAAGGAGGTTTGTGTGTAAGGAAGGTGTTGTTACACAGGTGAAGAAGCAAATCATGGAATACCGGATCCTTCCATATTATGGTAGGGATGTTGTCAAGTCCAGGGGATTTGTTGTTAGAGAAAGAGTCCAGTGCAGCTTCAAGTTCTATTGAGAAGGGCTCAGTGACAAGGAGGTACATGTAATTATACAGTACCCCCCTTGGTCAATACAAGTTTAGCTTTACAGTGAGCAAGTGATTTATGCTCTCCCTTCTTGTTGCACAAGCTGAGATAGTTTCTGTTCTAGAAGATAGATATTCAATAAAGAAACAAATTTCTGTTGCTGGCAAGCCCATTCTTACACACACACACACACACACACACACACATTTACACACCCACAAACATACACAAACACAGTGCTGGTACTTGTGTTCCTGACATGCTGCAAGCAAGGCCTCCCAGACACATTCCCGAAGGGCCCAGCCAGTGGTGGACAGGGCAACCTTGGCTCACTGGCACTAGCAGGGTTGGAGATCGGCAATTACTATGCCTGTCAATCAGCTATTTTGGCTGAGTGCCATATGATGGGGCTATGAATGGGGGGATCTGAGTAGCCTGACGTGATAGCCAGGCCAGGTAGACAGGCCAGGTAGCCTGGCCTGGTAGACAGCCCAGCCTTTTAAGCGAACCCAAGCTCCTAACGCTATCACAATATAACATACTATTAGGACTGTAACGTTAAGGTTACTTGTGTACTAACAAATTGCATGTTATTTTCCATGTCTCTACCCTATAAACACCCTCCATGCCCTGCTATGCCTCCCATCACCTGAGTCTACTATCACTAACCAGGTAACCTCAGTCTAGTATCCATCACGTTTAGTTACTCCGTATGTTGATCTAATTTTGCTTTAGCCAACTCAAATTCAGTGCCATGTATGTCACATAGCTAATATCATCATCATCATTGAGCCTGGAATGGACCGATCCCCAAACCCCACCCCCTGTTCGATCATGGTTCTATTTCGAACACCTCCATCAAAAGTGGTAGGATTACTAGAGCAATCGTGTGGAATTTCTCTGTGGGAAGCGACCTTTGACCTCACTGAGCGACATCCGCCGGCTGGGTCGGTGTCATCCCGGATTATGTAGGAGTAATTTAGCTATTTCTGTCCCACTGGGGCAGTTTTTGACGGAGGTGTTCGAAGTAAAATACTAGTAGGTGGTTCTATTTGTTCAATATGGCGTTCGACAGGATCGGTCCATTGGTGCTAAACACATGTCGGAAGATTATGAACAGACTGATAACGTTACCACACCTGAATTTTATCTTCAGATCTTCAGAATGTTAACATAAATGAACAAACCCTGATAACAAATTGCCACAGACCATAATGTGACATCACATCCTGTTTGATGACATCACTTCCTGTCTACAGCCTCTGAACCCTCCTCCCCAGCTGACAATGACAGCTGTGAGGGCGACGACCTGGAGGACGTTGACTCCGCCGGGGAGGAGACGGAGGGCGCGGGGTCGGGTTCCGCCAGGAAGAGGGTGTCGGCTCGCACGGTGCTGACGGGGCGGGGCGTCACCATGGCGATGCTTCTGTCGGACGGAATCCTGGAACCCGGGGACGCATGTCTGTCTATAGACTACTTGGTGAGTAGTAGGTGCTCCAAATACTGTTTTCACATGGCAACCTGAGTCAAAAGCCAGGTAGCACCATCAACATTTCAGGTTGCCCCACTTCCAAGTTATTACTTTCTTGAAATCAGCTTCTTATCCATCTTTTGTTCCAGTTACATGGAACTACTTGTGTTTTATCTTATCATGAAATAAATACTAGTACAAAAGGAATCGCGAGGTAAGGGAACGTGAGAGATGCCCATTCTTACTCCACCCTTGAGTAAGAATGGAATCTCCCTGATTACCTCGACTATATGTAGAGTTTTCTTTTACACAACCAGTTAAGGTATTTCACTTGGCTAAATTGGCATTTTGACCTTCCAATCTTTTCTTAATGATCTGTAGTTATTAGAAAATGTGATTCTTTCATGCCCATGCATCAATATTTGTTATTGCTCCATTATTTCTTAATTCATCAATGAGAAAACAATAGAATGTCAAAATGCCAATTTAGCCAGATGAAATACTGTAAATGCATAAACTTTCGCGGTGGATTAATGTTCGCAGTTTTTGTGGCAGCCTCTTCACCGCAAACTTTAAACCAGCGCGAACATTTTTCCATAACAGACTACAGTGCATGGTGCTACCGCGAAATTAAAACCACTGCAAATTTAAATGCATTTACAGTACCTTACTTTAAGTTAGTAATATTACCCGCTGACGGTAGCTATGGAACTACCTTAACCTTTTTTTACCCTTTCCCCTCCCCAGGGTCAGAAGTTTGTAGGAGACGGACGCTATGTTTGATATCTACAGGTTCATTTTATCTAGGAAACTCCCCTGGATCTTTTCAACAAGTCTTTTTCCCCTCCTTAGGGTCAGAAGTTTGTGGGCGACCTGCTGCCCAACGGTAAGATCAAGTGGCAGGGGAGTAACCGCGTCTTCAACTCGCCCAGTGCCTGGGCCATCCACTGTAAGAAGATGGTCAACCCCTCCAAGAAGTCAGGCTGTGGATGGGCCTCGGTGAGGGGCGATTCTTTTCTAGTAACATGCTGACTTAGAGTTTTTAAGTCCTCAGCCATACAAATTGTGCATATACATGTATATGGCCTCCTTTGGTTAGTATTAACCATGGCAAAATCCTAATAGATATCAGTCCTAAAGCGTCGGCTGTGGCTAAAAACAGTCCCATACAAGAATTACAGTCAACCCCTCCAAGGTCGGGCTGTGGTGAGGGGAGATTCTTTTTCAGTAATGTGTTATAAGCTGCTTCACTGTTTGAACTGCTCATGCACAACACGTCGGTTAAACTTTAACCTAAACTGTGGTGAAAGGTAAAGAAACTTTACTTAGTACATGTAGTAGTATCAGTGGATGGGCCTCTGTGAGGGGCCATTCTTTTTATAATGTGTTATAAGCTGCTTCACTGTGTTAACTGCACATGCACTACATATAGGTTAAAGGTAACGAAACTTTTTAAGTAGTAGTATCAGTCAGGTTGCGGATGGGCATCGGTGAGGGGCCATTCTTTTTATAATGTGTTATAAGCTGTTTCACTGTTTGAGCTGCTCATGCACTACATGTAGGGTAAAGGTGAAGAAATTTTACTTAGAAATAGTATCAGTCAGGCCTCGGTGAGGGGCGGTTCTTTTCCAATAATATGTTATAAGTTACTTCACTGTTTGAACTACTCATGCACTATATGTAGGTTAAAGGTGAAGAAACTTTACTTAGAAATAGTATCAGTCAGGTTGCGGATGGGCCTCGTGAGGGCAATTCTTTTTTAGTAGCGTGCTATAGCTTATAAGCTGCTTCACTGTTTGAACTGCTCATGCACTACATGTAGGTTAAAGGTAAAGAAACTTTACTAAGTAGTAGTATCAGTCAGGCTGCGGATGGGCCTCGGTGAGGGCAGATTCTTTTCCGATAATGTGTTATAAGCTGTTTCACTGTTTTAACTGCTCATGCACTACATGTAGGTTAAAGGTGAAGAAACTTTACTTAATAATTGTATCAGTCAGGCCTCGGTGAGGGGCGGTTCTTTTCCAATAATGTGTTTTAAGCTGTTTCACTGTCTGAACTGCTCATGCACTATATGTAGGTTAAAGGTGAAGAAACTTTACTTAGGCTAACGTCACATTTCCACAAAGGGGCCCGGCCATGCAGCTTTGTGGAACAAAAGGTTCGATATAAAAGATAACAAGAACACAAAATGTACCAAAAATAATTCAACAGCATGCCTTGTGCATATTTATTGGCATAATCTTTAATTTTTCTTTTCCGTTAACAGCCCGGCCGGGCCACGGGTAGGAAATGTGATGTATCAGTCAGGCTGCGGATGGGCCCCGTGAGGGCAATTCTTTTTCAGTAGCGTGCTATAGGCTGCTTCACAGTCTGAACTGCACATGCACTACATGTAGTGAAGGTTTCATACTAAGTAGTTACTTTGTTGAGAAATGTCTAATGTCTGTTTAACATCTCTAAGATATACTCCGTTTAACCAGCGAAAGTACTTTATAGAAAAAATTGCTAAACTTTACTTCCAGTGAAAGTACTGTACGTCTTGTCTGTCCAGGTGAAGTACAAGGGGAAGAAACTGGACATCTACAAAACCATCTGGTTCAGGAAACAGCGGGGAGTGAATGCACCGGTTAGTTCAGCTGTTTATCTTAAACATAGTCCATGAAAGTCATGTATATGTATATCATGCAACATAGACACAAAGACACAATCAGGAGAAAAAACTTTGTAATTGTATTAACTGTTGTGACTCCAAGAAAGTGTGAAGAAATTATGCCTTTTTTGGGTAATCTATTATAAGAGTTTTCATGGTACAGGAAGTTTTCTTCAATGTGATTGTCTTGCATCTTTTCTTGCTTCTTCCTTCTGACCCCTCCTTACTTCTCCCTTCTCTTTCCTTCTTGTTTCCACCTTTCTTCCTTCCCTATTTCTTCAGACATGTGTTTTACATTGTCTTCCTTATTATCACCCTCTTGAAAAGGATGGTCTTCAAGCATCCATGGCTTGTCAGGGCTTGAAATATCACCTGCATATGCAGGTTAGTGCAGGTAAAATTGGAGCTGTGCAGGTATTTCTGGTGTCTACCTGCACCTAACCTGCACTGGTAGATGTACTGGGTTTTATTCATAAATGTCCTTTAATGTAGGTGTATATGGATTGTTATGAGCTGCATCGACTGTTACCACCTATAAAGTATAAAAGGAAAAAATAGCAATGGTTTCTGAATAATTTTAGTATGATCCATACTTCCTAAATTCAGAGTGGTGCAGGTAAAATTTATCTGGTGCAGGTAATTTTCAATGTTACCTGCACCAGTGCAGGTATGCAGAAAAAAGTATTTTGAGCCCTGCTTGTCCCATAACAGCTGTACTGTATTTAGTTCCACACAAAGATTACAAGAGGGCAGATGAATTTTTGAATGAATGCTAAGTCGCCTGTGATTGGCTGCTGATTTGTGTGGTGATTGGTGATTGGTTGCAGAGCCCGGCCAATACAGATGAGTCTATGGAAGATGAAGAGGAGGAGGAGGAAGAGGAAAATGGAGACGGCAAGAAGGAGGAGGTATAACCACGCCCCTTTCTTTCCAGGAATTGTTTGCATCCTGGAATATCCGGAATCTTTCTGGAAGTTTTATTCTCTCTGTGTGGATTTGCCAGGAAAAGCTACAACAACATGAGTCTACGTAATGTTGCACAAATGATATATCAGTATATAGAAGTTACTGGAAAGTAGACAAGTCTTCTGGACAAAATGCTGATTTTCTGAAAATGAGTTAATGATATAATTTCACCAACATAAGAACGCTTAAAAAAATGGGAAAATTTGGTTATTAGTACCTGTGTAGTCTGACTATCCAAAGTTTCAAGCTGTAATTGTATCAATACATCGATAGCTGTATCACTTGACATGACAGTCCCCAGATCTTTCATTAACCTTCATTTAGAAACCGTTGATATTGTTTCAGTATTTCATATTTGATATTTTTCTCTGTTGTTTGCTGCCCATGCATGTTATAGCATAGGATCAAATATCATATTTGTCTTTTAGAATTTCCACTAATGTTGACATTATGTTCACATTTCCTTTTATACATTTGTATCTTCCAATTTTACTTGGAAATCCTTTAGAAATTGTGTTTAATTGGAAGTTCCTGATTTGAAATATATTCCTGGAATGCAGTCTTTTGTTCCTTCCTTTAACGTTTTTCCTTTCTTTCCATTTCCCCTTGTTTTTGCATTTCACCCGAAGGACCGCCATGCTAAGGCTCGGCAAGGTAAAGCACGACGTTTTCTTCCCGTTGTCTGTCTTTGTCTCTCCCGCAGGCGGACAAACCGGAGGAAGCGAAAGAACCGGCGAAAGCGAAAGGTAATGGTTCGCAGCCGGCGGGTTCCGAGCGGCCAGACAACCGACCGCGCCGCCCAGTGTCAGAGGTCACGGGCGGTCTGAAGACCACGACGGGCGCGGTGTCGCTCTGTGAGCGGAGTCTTGCTCCTGTAGAGCATGGTGGCTGCCATGGCAACGGGCGGGGCTCGTACATGCAGGGGGTGGGGGGAACAATAACAACAAGAACTTCATTCATTACAAAAATAAAATACATCAAAAGCCATTCATGACTTGTGGGTACCTGACTTTGGTTGGGGAGGTAAAAGCTGGTAAGAGGAGAAAGATGGGCAAAAATTCCAATGAGTCCCAGACAGAAAATTTAGTAATACCTTTTTCTTGTATCTATTATCTGTCTTCAAGAGCTCTTTCAGTTTGAAAAGTGTAAAGAATGAATTCAACTTCTTATTAAATACCTCAATGATTATTGATGGATCTGGAAATGTAAAAAGTTCAGTGATGATATTTGGGTAAAATTTGTGGTCAACTTTGTTGGAAGTGTGAAGAAAAGAACTTAGAATTCCATTTGACCTGAATCTGTGTGTACGAACCCTGCACTAGCCTTTCTCTGCATGGCTTGCTGTTTGGCGTTCTGAAAAGTGTGATGCTAAAACATTGTTGCCTGCTTCTGTGTGTGTCTTTACTTCTAACCATTAATTGCAACAAAAAGATTCCCTTAAATCCATTGAAAACATAATGAATGCATTATTTTGCATGTTAAAAGTTCATTGTATGTTCAACAACTAGGTTGTAAGATTGCAATGCTAGTACATGTAACAAGCTTAACCAATATGACAGCATTCATTTCTATAAACTTTTTATGCTTTGTGTGATTTGTTATCTTCCTAGTCAAACTTTTTGCAATTTTTTGTAAATTTTGCATGATTTTCACATTGTAAAGGCAAAGATAACACAAATAGCTAAAATTCATTTGCACCAAAAAGCAGTTGCTAGAGTGGAGATGATTTTGGAAACAGGTAGACGTTTCAGACAGCACCCACAGTCGACACTTACGAAAGACAGTGTCATCCAGTCGCTTGAGTAACGCTAGTTTACCTTTATCCGTGAGGATAACCAATATCCGTTGTTTTAAAACAGGGTATTTAGGGATATCGAATCAACGGACAGTGGTTTCAAATTGCAAATGAATATTTTCCATATATTGCAGTTATTTTCACAATATTGTGCCATCCGTCAACTTGATAAAATTATCCCTAAATATTCTGTTTCTAAAAACAACGGATATTGGTTAGCCCCGCGGATAAAGGTGAACTAGCGTTACCTGCTTTTTGGAGTATCTTATCAAATTTAATTTGGAATTGTACCTCTTGAGACCCCCCCCCCCCCTTGTTGATAGTTCTTAAAGAAGAGTTGCCGTATTCCTCCAGCTCTGTCCCTCTCTGGGTCCTTCCGAGTCAAGCAGGACGTTAAGGAGAGACCATCTGTGAAACACACATCTCTGGGCAGCAGGGACCCTGACCAGTCAGTATATTCTCCTTAGTACTCTTCCTGCTGTTTCTTTGCCACAGATGTTCAGATAATTCTAGTACAGTAGTAATACCTTGCAACATTTAATGTATACATATAGTAAAAAGTAGTACTATTAGCAGTGATGAATTTATTGATGAATTTAGGAACAAGTTGTCAGTGGAAAACTTTCACCAAGTCAGTCTCTCGACCTTCTATATCTCATTGTCTGACATCTTTCTTGTCATGTTTTACCTGGTGTCAAGTTAGTGCAGAAATGTTAAAGAAAGAAATTGTCTTTTTATGAATGTATTCATTATTAAAGCGCTATCTTCTTTCTGCTGTGTTTTCTCTTAAAGCCCGCAATACACTGGATACAAGTTTGTACCTTTTCTTGAAGTTTTCTTGAATGGGAATGTTTGTGTCTATGTTGTTACAAGTAGCTGTGTTTAGATTACTCTGAGACTTGTGATTGTGTAACATTGTATGATGGACTTCTTGTATCACTACTTGTATCACCAGGTGTATACTGTACAGTTAGTAGTAGAATTCTTGATCTAAAACAGACTGCCATTACTCCGGAGCATAAAGCATACAATGATAACGACTGTCAAGCATGCATAAAAGATTATCTATGTTACTAACATAATGAAGATGTTTAACTATGTAATTCTAACAGTATAGAAATTGACTCATTATTTGTTACAAAATGTGAAGCATTGAAGATTATAAACCTGGACAGTTTTTGAGTTTTAGATGCTTTGTGAATTCCAGTGACGATTTGGTATACTATATTCAATTTTGTCAATTTTAATTTTGATGTAGGTGAATCTTAGTAATTTTATGTGTAAGTTGTTTTTATCTTAGCATGAGTGTTGCGTATGTAAACTTAAGTTGTTCTTGTGTTCTTGCAGAGACCCGAACACGCTGGTGGAGTATTCCCACTTCTCAGCACTGGGGAAGATGCAGCCCTTCACCATGTCTATAACCACCAACTGTCTACTGCTGATGGTGAGTGTGCACGTAGTCAAGAAACATTACATTTTGGGCCCCCTGCCAGCTCTCTCTAGTATTGCACTTGCTTGAAGTTTTCTCCATGGGCATGATATTGTAGGTTAAACATCTTTTGCATGATGTTCACTTTTATGTTTCCCAGACATACTCTAATAGCAGCTATAGATCTTACTGTTGTTATCTCCGTAAAAATGGAGGTGTTGTTTTTGGGGGTGTCCATTTGTGTGATTCTGCATATTTGTGGTCAGCATAACTTAAGGATGGATGGATTGTGGTGATATTAAGTACACATGTATATGGGTACTTCTTAGAAAGGTCAGGGATAATGTTTTGTCCTCCTGGAGACTTTCCTTGGTACTACAGCAGAACTTCAGGACTTTGTGTTTTTTTGTCCTGGACATGCTATGTTCTTGTTTCTGCCTTGTGCTTACACCATAGCTCTATAGATACATGACTGTTCAAAGCATTTCCACTGATTAAAGAGTCTTTTTTACACAACCACTGCTTTATTTCTACCGTTGGTCACTGTCTGTCACCTTCCTCAGGGCAATTCTGACTGGTTCACAATATACTGCAGTGATAGATGTTGCTGCTTACAGATGTAGTCACAAAACATAAAGCTGTGGTTGTGAAAAAAGAGTCTTTATTCAGTGACATGCCAACCTGATGAAACTATTCCCGGATATTCCTGCTACTGTTACAGGACTTCCACTGCCACCTGACGACCAGTGAGGTAGTGGGGTACCTGGGAGGCAAGTGGGACCCCGCGTCACAGCGTGAGTACTTCTCTCTTTCAGGTATGAAAGATCATGGATGTTAAGTGTTTCTTGGGTTCTGCAGGCAGCTAGCTTTTTTGTCTTTGAAAATATAAACATTAACAGTTAAAAACATTAGTGACATGTAGTTTAGCTTAGTTATTCCTGAAGGTACCTCCTTCCATGAGAGTCTGCATGGTCTTTTCCGTAAGGCGTATGCAGCCCTTTTTAATGTCCCGTAATTCGTAGGGAAGCTATTTTATTTTACGTAATTCATAGTGGGATGAAGCGTAAAACGTTGGTAGCCTTCGTGAATTTAACGTAAAGCGTAGCCAGCCATCCCAAATTTTGTGTAAGTTGTTGTCAGGACTCCCCATGCAGACCCTCTTCTGTAATACAAGATGTGTTAAAACATATTAAACTGCACATGTTTTTCCCATGTTCCAGACCTGAGCATCCTGCAGTTTAGCTTTAGTTATTCCTGAAGGTACTTCCATCTTTAATACAAGACATATTAAACTGCACATGTCATGTTTTCCCATGTTCCAGACCTGAGTATCCTGCAGGCCTTCCCCAAATCTAATCTCTCAGGTCTTAAATACAAACAGTTAAAATATTAGTGACATGTAATTTAGCTTAGTAATACGACTGTTACAACATATATATATTGAGTTGCACAAAGTCATGTTTTCCCCCTGTTTCAGACCTGAGTATCCTGCAGGCCTTCCCCTGTAGATGTCGGCTGGGGGACAAGGAGAACGCCATCATGGTGGAGGAGGAGGTAGGGAGACATTCTCAACATGTTACCCTAGTCTAGTAATGTTACCCTAGTCTAGTAATGTTACCCTAGTCTAGTAATGTTACCCTAGTCTAGTAATGAAACCCTAGTCTAGTAATGTTACCCTAGTCTATTAATGTTACCCTAGTCTATTAATGTTACCCTAGTCTAGTAATGTTACCCTAGTCTATTAATGTTACCCTAGTCTATTAATGCTACCCTAGTCTATTAATGCTACCCTAGTCTAGTAATGTTACCCTAGTCTAGTAATGTTACCCTAGTCTAGTAATGTTACCCTAGTCTAGTAATGTTACCCTAGTCTAGTAATGTTACCCTAGTCTAGTAATGTTACCCTAGTCTAGTAATGTTACCCTAGTCTAGTAATGTTACCCTAGTCTAGTAATGTTACCCTAGTCTAGTAATGTTACCCTAGTGTAGTAATGTTACCCTAGTCTAGTAATGTTACCCTAGTGTAGTAATGTTACCCTAGTCTAGTAATATTACCCTAGTCTAGTAATGTTACCCTAGTCTAGTAATGTTACCCTGGTCTAGTAATGTTACCCTAGTCTAGTAATGTTACCCTAGTCTAGTAATGTTACCCTAGTCTAGTAATGTTACCCTAGTGTAGTAATGTTACCCTAGTCTAGTAATGTTACCCTAGTCTAGTAAAGTTACCCTCGAATAGTAAAGTTACCATCGACTAGTAAAGTTACCATTGACTAGTAAAGTTACCATTGACTAGTAAAGTTACCATTGACTAGTAAAGTTACCCTCGACTAGTAAAGTTACCATCGACTAGTAAAGTTACCCACATATCAATAAGGATTTTACCATGGTCAATATTGACCAAAGGGGGCCATATGACCATTTTGCATTTACCACAAGATGACAGTCTTCTTCAATATTTTAACCCCTTTCTTTTCCAGATCCGACAGGGCATGATGTTACGAGGCCTGTCATTGGTTGGTTGGTACCACTCGCACCCCCACTGCCAGGCCGACCCCTCGCTGCGGGACGTCGACTGTCAGATGGAGTATCAGGTTGCCATGAAGGGGCTCGGCGCTACGTACCAGCCGTGTGTAGGGTTTATAGTTGGTGAGTAGTATTTAGTGGCCTTGTGTGGCTTGGTGGTGCTACGTAGCCGAGACAGGCCTTAGGGGCATGTTCGGGCATGAGCGGCACCCGCCATGGCACACGAGTCGGGGGTAGGAGGAACCCCCTAGGTCCTTGGTTGGAAGTCCTCCTAGGAGACGGATAGTCTGAACAACAAAGCTGCATCTGCTGGAGCCGCCTCACACGTTGCATACAGTTGCCCCCGTGAGACTTAGTGCTCCAATAGACGATAGGGTGGAGAAGGAATTGCACACCCCTCCTTCACCATAAAAAGTCATGTGTAGGTCAGGCAAACAGTCAAATAGCCTGTCTGCCTGCTCATCTGTCCAATCGACAGGTAGAACAAAAGAAACAGCAAGAAACAACATCCCGACTCCCGGGATTTGAACCCTCGCCGAACCCGGGCAGCCGGATCACAAATCCAATGTGCAAACCACAATGCCAAAAGCTCTGAGCTGTTGGCATGGTCAGTTAGGCAGCGCTTTTCTGTGCCGTAGACATTTTGCTCGAGAAATCAGCTCAGTGTAGGTGAGGTGAGAGAGAGTCTATCTATGCTGAAGCCTTGTTTGTTGCAGTTCTGTTAACGTCTGCTAGATGGCAGTTTTGTTTGGTGGGAAAGTAGTGCTAAAACGTCCCTCTTTTTTAGCGTTGCAGTTCAAATTAAAGAATCAGGATTTTAGGGTTGGTTTACACTTTTGTTCTACTATAGAAAAACGTGACATATTTGGGACTGACTTAAAGTTTGTTTTCAAACTTTTTCGTTTCCAGCACCGTTTCACCTGACAGAACCAATTGTGGAGTCTACAATACAGGCCTTCTGGGTCATGCCACCTCCAGAGGTATGCTTCACCTGTTATTTAAGTCAACATGTGTTTTTGTGTCAACATGTACTTGATGTATTATGAGCTTTTTAATTTCATATTGGGCAAGTCCTATTTTACGAGTTCTTCGTTACTTACAGATTATAAAAAATCATTGGAAATTCTGGTAGGGCAATTCCTTGATTGGAGAAGAGTTCATTTCTCGTTAAGCCCTGTTGATGTTGTTATTTGTTGTTGTTGCCATGGCAGCACAAGCCCCACGAGTATGGCATGCCCATGTTCTCTGATGTTGTTGTTGTTGTTGTTGCCATGGCAGCACAAGCCCCACTGATGTTGTTGTTTGTTGTTGTTGCCATGGCAGCACAAGCCCCACTGATGTTGTTGTTTGTTGTTGTTGCCATGGCAACACAAGCCCCACTGATGTTGTTGTTTGTTGTTGTTGCCATGGCAGCACAAGCCCCACTGATGTTGTTGTTGTTGTTGCCATGGCAGCACAAGCCCCACTGATGTTGTTGTTTGTTGTTGTTGCCATGGCAGCACAAGCCCCACTGATGTTGTTGTTTGTTGGTGTTGCCATGGCAGCCCAAGCCCCACTGATGTTGTTGTTTGTTGTTGTTGCCATGGCAGCACAAGCCCCACGAGTACGGCATGCCCATGTCCACTGATGTTGTTGTTTGTTGTTGCCATGGCAGCCCAAGCCCCACTGATGTTGTTGTTTTTTGTTGTTGCCATGACAGCACAAGCCCCACGAGTACGGCATGCCCATGTCCATGAACTTCACGGCTATCCAGGACAGCTACCTCACTCAGGACGTCGTTAACGAGATGGTACGGCTGATTGCTGAAACGTTTATTCCACTTTCTCAAGTCTAAACACATTTTATCTAACATACATGGTACAAGATACGTAAGATTGAGAGCTAATTGCTTGTGATTTGTCTGGTTGATCTTGTGCTTTGGTCATGATCTGATGTGTTATTACCTTCGTCAAGAAGGTTATGTTTTGGGTGGCGTCTGTTGGCTACTACATTGTATGTATGTAGAAGACCAGCATAACTCAAGAATGCTTGAATGGATTGTATTGATATTCGGTATGTGAGTAGGTCTTGTTTAGCTATGGATCTTTCCTTCCCCTGCAGAAGTGGGTGAGTGACTACTACAGCGGCGCTCCTGACTTCTTGTTCTTTAAGGAACCCTGGCACCAAGACAAGACGTTTCTTGAGAAGGTTAAGGTTTGTATCAGAAATAATTCTTATTTTGTCAACAAAGTCTTTGTTATTAGTAAGACATGACTAGTATGTATATGTATGTATTTTGCACTACATGTTTCAACTTTTCCGTTAAGGAACAACAAGGCTATTTGCATACCTGTCCCTCCATCACTCACACATGCATGCATGCTTTGCGCACACACACACATGCACACACACATACATTCATACACACGTTCACACACAAACTCACAAGCACACTCACATATGCAAACACACACACATGCACAAGCAAACACACACATTCACACACACACACACACATATGCTGACACATGCACACACACACAAATGCACACACACATGCACACACACACACACACACATACATGTATGCACACACACACACACACACACACACAGATGCAGACACACACACACATGCAAACATACTTTTATCTCTGAAGTTACGATAGCTTACCCACATACATGTATTTCCTTGGCTGACAAACCTCTATATCAACCTCTGCATATTTTCCAGGGTTCCTTGGCCAAGAAGCTGCCCAAGGACCAAGTTAGCGGCCAGCTTCTTGACTTTGTACAGAGTTTACTTATGACACAACAAGGGCAGGAGAAGCAGACTTCAAGATGAAGATGTAACGTCTTGGTATCTTGAAGATGTCATGTCTTGGTATCTTGAAGATATAACGTCTTGGTTAATAGATAGAAGAAGGTCAGAGACCTTGAAGAAATGTTGTAGATTTTATATATTAAACACTTTCAGGCACCGTTTTTACGAGTTATGTGAAGTAGATTTAGTGTAGTCTACAGTGTCAGTGCACAGAAAAACTGATGTATCCGTGTATGTATTGGATGTTGATGTTGCCCCCCTCCCCACACCCTACAAAAAACAAGCAAAAATGGTGTGCCAAACTCTCAGGCTCTTTGGAAAGAGTCTTGTGTATGTTTTTATAAAGCTTGAAAGCTTACCGTTTGTTTGTGCAGAGTTTGAATAGAGAAAAAAAAGTGTTTTGATGTATGTGAAGCACCCAGGAGTGACTGTTGGTAATGGATTGTATGTTTATAAGTTCATTGTTTTGCACCCTGAGGGTCATCTATGTGTCCTGTGTGTTTTTGGATGTTAAGGGCAACTATTATATATCTATGGCTGGCGTTATATTATATATTGTGAGATTTTCTGTAAGAGATGTGGAAAATATTTGTCCCAAACATCGCACAAACCCATCAGCTGATATCGCCATTGATGTAACTTCAACAGGACCTTCATTATGGAATCTATAAGAAATCCTTTGCTTGACTTTGTTGACAAAGTTTTGGTCTTCATTCGTGCAGTACTTGTTTGGTGTAGACTCTGTGTCTATTATATTGTACAGGATCTGAGAGGTCCTGAGGTTTTGGTGTTGTTCATTTTCATCTTCTTGCCAGTGTAGTATGCTGAGTTTCAAATTGTTATATTTTGTTTTATGATACCATTTTGTAATGGTATATGTGGAATGAAATGTATTTGTATATTGTTAGTAGCTGATGGATTATATATCGGATAGGGTATTAACTGCTATTTAAGGGGCACTAAGATTAACAAGGTAGGTTTTTATGTCTCAAATAAAAAGAACTGCACAACTAAAATTCATTGTACACCACATTTATTTTCCATGTAATCAAAATTGCACCTTATTTACAAAGGTGGACAGTTATCCTTCATCAACGAGAAACTTGCGTCTTATTCTGTGTATCATTTCCACCGCATGCTGTGACCTGATGTACTTTTCAGCATATTGGATTTTCTTTTTATCTTTTTTGAGAGTGGAGAACGAAAAGCACCACCTTTTTCCATTATGCATGGGCTCTCACTACAAGAGAAAGGTAGTCAGACCACAGCAAGTAAATTTTATGGATGACATCCACGCGCTCATTAATTTTTGCCTGATTTCAGTTTTTTTTTTCTTTTTTGGAGATGGTCAACATGACATTCAAGAAAGTAATAAAAATGGGAAAATTTGTTGTGGCCTAGTGATTGTACGTGTAGAATTGACACTGTAGTTGTATAAGGGAAACTAGTTGCAATGGATAGTTGCAAAAGTGGTACCAATATGGAAGTCATGAGTAGTTGTAAGTGACACCAGTCTACCACACTAGTGTCAAGTTCATTTTAGTTCACTTCTTGAATACAGGAATGAATGAGTTCTTGTCTTTGCTACCATGTTTTGTCATTTTAATTCTTGTCATCTTGCCATCTTGTTTTTATACCCATCTTGTTTTTTTTTACCCTATCTCATTATTTTTTGCAGTCTGCAGAGGATGTTAACCATAAAATTTACTTGCTCTGGCCTCATGTAAATACAACATGTATCATGAGATACAGGATATTGTGCTGAAGTTTATGATCACGTCTTTCATAAATCAAACCATTCTAAATGAAATGAATTTCATCATCCATTGCTTTTGGCACACATTGATACTTTTATGTATAACCCATGTGTATATGTGGGCACCTGATTTTTCTTGTAACAGAGTGCAGATAAATACTAGTAAGTTTTATACAATAATATGCAATAACGGTATGAAAAATTGTATACATACATGTATATAGAACTCGTGAGTATATTACCACTATCCTTGTTTGGGTTATGAAAGCAACTACAAAAACTCCTTCGGGGCACAATCCATCGTTATGCTCCTCACGGATACAATAGAATGAATTATGTTTTATTGAATATGTGGCGAATGTTATTTACAGCCATTGCAGTAGCATCAGTGAGGTTCGTCTGAACGTCTCTTATGAATGGATGACTTTCGTTCTGAGGATAAATCTGCCGTGCCATAGCTAATGCTTCTTGGAGGTATCTGATTGATTCCCAATATTCACCGCCATAGTGCTGGGCCATCCCCATGTTGTTGAGTAGCTTTGCAACCTCCATATGTGCTGCAGTTTGACCATAAACACTCCGATACATCGGCAGTGCCCTTTCAAAGTAACTGATGGCTCGCTTGTAATCTAAAAGATGCAGCCAAGCCAACCCAATGTTATTAAGTGTTGTTGCAATGCGAGAATGATTTGTACCTTCACCATAGATGCTCATAAACATTTGCAGTGCCTGTTCATGATAACTTAATGCTTTCCTTTGATCACCCAGGGCAGTCCAGGCCGCTCCCAGGTTACAGAGTGTGTTGGCAATGACTGGATGAGTTGTACAATAGGCTTCCTTGCAAATTTGTAGTACTTTGTCATAGTAACTGATTGCTTTTTTATAGTGGCCAAGATGATGCCATGCCAAACCTAGGTTACTGAGAGACATAGCAAAGTCAGGATGTGCCGTATCATGTCCATGGATAGATTTCTTCATCTGTACTGCCTCTTCATGGTAGTTGATTGCTTTTCTAAAATTGCCCAAATTGCTCCAGGCTTCCCCCAGATTATTCAATTGTGTTGCAATCTCAGGATGGTCTTTAGTATGACCATAAATACATCTGAGCATCTTCAATGCTTGTTCAGAGTAGCTAATGGCTTTCCGATAATAACCAAGCCGATACCATGCCATACCTAGACTGCTTATTGATGCTGCAATCTTAGGATGTCCTGTAGACTCACCATAGATACTTCTGAACATTTGAAGGGCCTGTTCGTGGTACATGATTGCTTGCCTGTGATTGTCCATCTGTACCAAAGTGTCCCCCAAGTTGTTTAGAGTTTGAGCAATGCTAGGGTGTGCTTTAGGAAATCCAAAGATACTTCGCAACATCTGCAGTGCCTGTTTCTGACAGCTTAGCGCTTCCCTGTAATCACCCAGATCATTCCAAGCTGCCCCAAGGTTGATAAACAGATCGGCTAAGGTCAGATGGTTTGTATCTTGACCATAGATGCTCCTGTACATCTGAATTGCCTGTTTATGATAACTAATAGCTTTCCTGTGATCACCTACCTTATGCCAGACTGCCCCCACTGTAGAAAGTGTAATGGCTATGTTAGGATATGCTGCACTCTGACCATAAATACTCCTAAACATCTGCAGTGCCTGCTCTGTATAGGTGACTGACGTTTTGTAATCACCAATGCCTTGACATGCCACGCCAAAAATGAGTAGTGAATGTGCAATTTCAGGATGAGATGAATTCTGACCATAGAAACCTTTCAACATCTCAAGTCCCTGTTTAGCATAACTCAATGCTTTCTTATCGTCACCCAGATCGGTCCAAACTTTTGCTAACCTATTAAGTGTAGTAGCAATACCGTGTTCTTCAGTAGTCTGACTAAGGTTGTCCCTGTCCATCTGCAGTGCCTCTTCAAAATAGCTGATTGATTGTCCGGCATTACCCAGTTGTAACCAGGCTTCGCCAAGGTTCAGCAGAATTGTCCTGATATTGACATTTTTGACATTCGTTCCAGCTCTGATTATCTTCAGTGACTTTTCCATATATGTGATTGCTTTCTGGAAATCACCAAGATATAACCAAGCAAGTCCAAGATGATGTAACCCGTACATCATCTTGGTGCTGTCACTCCTACCTTCAAATTTCTTCAGGGCTTTTTCCAAATAGCTGATAGCCTGACCGTACTCGCATAGCTCAGAGTACATCACTCCTCGTATTTCTGGAGAATTATCATAGAGAATATCAGGAAATGCTTGAAGAGCTGGTTTCTCATCGGACAGAAATGTCTTAAGAGGAAGTGCTGTATAATAGTATCTGAAAAGCTGTTTTTTGTCTGGCAATGAAAAAGTGGTTTCAGTACATTTGCTTTGATCTCTTGTTGGGCCGTTGAAGATACTTGTTGTCTATGTGGTGTGGTTCTTAATGAGGCTAAGGCTGACAGATTTTCCTTCTGTCCACCATTTGCAATGTATGTTCTGAGTCTGAGTTCTGCTGAGATACTAACCAGGACCCTTAGATGATGTGCATTTTCAGCACTGATAGCTTTCTTGATTTCCATATCTTCTATAGTCTTCCAGACGGTGGTAGGTACAATACTTGACGAAAGAGCTATGCAATCTACTGCTATCCCCGGAAAGCGATAAATGTCTTTTTTCACATCAATTATCTTTGCTGTGATTGTCTCTTTATTATCATAGCTTTTCATATTTTCCTTCAATGTCTCCTGTGCCAGTTGTCGAGCCATTTTACCCCCTTCAGCTTGCAGTATATTCACTGTCATGGCCATGTATGTGTCAATCAAGCCCTGATACCCTGCTATCAGGCATGGGTTTCGTAAGATAGTAGCAAGGTGATAGCCTTCTCTCAAGTATAGTGTGGTATCTTTTTGTAGTTTTAAAATCATGCTGTTTGGGGTGCAAATGAGTTCACTGGGTGGTTTTTCCATGGTTCCATGCAAGCCTAGTGGAGTCTTGCTCGCCTTTGGCATGGAACCATCAAATGCAAACCCACGTGGTGTAACAGAGTCATAGTACCAGTTGTCAAGGGGGTTCTCTGAGTAGAAATCATTCAGGCTTTTTATTCCTAATGCTGGGAGTATGGTTTCTCCCAGGTTGACCACCTTGAGGTGGAGATAGTGGGTGAGGTTACGGAAATATACAAGATATTCTTCACTTTCTTCCTCAACCAAGATGGCAAACTCCAGGTCTGAGTATGGAGTTACCAGTCCTGTGGCCTGTGAACCCAATCCTATCAGGGCATACTTACAGGGAGGGGGACCCATTAACCCAATACACTCTTCTACTAGCTGGCTGATGAACTCCTTCCTTTGTTGTGCAATGTTCTCAAACAACTTTCTGACAGCCTGAGCTCGTTTTGCCTCTATCTGTTTGACACGTGGGTCATCCTCATCATGTACATAGGGATCCAGCTGCTGGTCAATGGTTTCCATCTCCAGCTTGATCTGGTCCCGCATCTCCTTCAGTTGTTTCTTGTGTCTTTTTGTACCATCTTGTATTACACTACATTGAATGCCTAAGCAATATGTATGAAATGACTTCTCTACATCTATAATAGTTATTTCTAAGTTACCATTGAGGACTTGACCCTCTGACCTGGCTATTGCTGCATTGTAGAGTGCTGCTGCTTTGACAAAGTCTCCCCCGTCTCCTGTCTGCTGACCTCGCTTACTGTAGACATCCCCCAACTTGCACAGGGGCTCCACCTCTCTCTGGTACTGCTGAGCTGGGGAATCTGTGTAGAAAGAATTTGATCTTAGGCAATTTTTTTGTGATGACTATGCCATAAAACATTGTCCTGGACTTGTATCATCCATTATGTACATTGACCGAGCTTTGTTTTGAAGCAAAATGTACAATCTAGTTTTGCTTTTGTAAATGTCGTACATTAATTCAACCTGTATGTCTTACAAAGTAAATTTCTAATAGTGAATGCTAGAAATATTGATATGCATACTTCGTTGCTTCACTTACGAAAGCCCAGGCCTAACATGTTCATGTGATATTTCAGTCATAGAGGGATTGTTGTCGTCCTTACCTCTGATATGTACCATCTTGAGTGCAGCTGCAAAGTGCTGCTCTGCTGAGTCCAGGTCTGCTCTGGCAAGGGAGGAGTCACCCTCCTTTATTTGGTCCTTGTACTGACTGGAAAGAAAAGAACACACACATATAACTACGAAAGCCTAAAAACATAGCTTGTAAAGAGTATGTTAAGAGTATGTTTCATGATGCGGTGAGAAAATCAAACTTTTTCATTGAAACAGAGTTGTGTCCTAGCTGGCAAGTGCTGCCCACCTGTCGGCGTCTTTTTCGTCTTGAACAGCTCCAGGTGCAACACTATCCAGGTGCACTCTTGTTTGGCTGTGAAACAAAGAAATAACAATGAAATGCTTCGTGGCTGTAACACTACAGTGATTCTGTCACATGCAGAAAGGGACACACTTTTATCGACCTAGCTTGTCATTATCTAAATATTTATAGATAAATGTTTTGCCAACCTCTGTATGTCAGCTTGTCATTTTCTAAACTATTTATACATAAATGTTTTGCCCACCTCTGTATGTCAGGACGGAAAGGCTGGCCTTGCTTGACGTCAGTTCCTGTGGTGTCCCCCAACTGGCCCTCTACTCGTGATCTTCTCAGCTCCGTCGGTCTTGACTTCTTTCGGGAAGGTTTCTGAGTATCAAATACACATCTGTCAATTTTTCTGCATCTTCCTTTTGTGTGTCAAGTGTATTGTGACGGTTATGGGTACACTTACACAAAGGCTTTTTTACATGCTGTCGTTGTATTCTTGGAAAAATAAGTATATTGCAGAGATGATGAAACTACTTACCCATTTCACTGCTTCCTTGACCCTGTCCAAGTGCCTGATACGATGGCGCAGAGTTTCTTTTGCCCCTTGCCCCTCACATATTTTCAGTGCCTTGTTGTACATGGCAGCTGCATCGGACAGTCGTGATGCAGAAAACGTTTTCTTCCCCTCCTCAAAGTACGAATCTCCTAAAGATTTTAGAATCTCTTGTTCCAACAACACGTCGCCATTTTCAATGGCAGTCACAAGTTCTTGTGTATAGATATCCTGTACAGATGGCCATATTTGGTTCTTCATTTTTTGGTCCAACCTTTCACAGATTTCTGCCACCCTTAAGACATTGCTGTCAGCAGTACCCCAGTAGTCTGGTGACAACCACCTGTACTGTGGACTGTACCCCTCCAGCAGTTGTCTGGAGAGTTTCTCCATGTAGCCGATACGATGTTCCAGTGTTTGTCCCATGTCTGGATCTGTGCAGCGCAGTAGGGCAGCAGCATACAGGGCAGCAGCTTTGTCAAACTCTGCTGAATCTTTCCGAACCCTTCCTTTCCGAAGATGCAGGTCTCCAAGACCTTTCAGGACTTCTGACTCCATGAAATGGTCCGCTGTAATAATGGCTTCTCTCAGTGCCAGTCCGTAACCGACTTTGTCATCGTCCTTACTCCCAAGCCACACCTGCAGGTGCTTTAACTTGCTTGTTATGCTGGTCATATCGTTATCGGACATTTTCTCAACCTTACCTGACGACTAGATTTTTAACAAAAGAGTGAACTCAGCCAGTAGATTTTTCCTCTGATTCAGGCGGGACTCTCCACAGTGCCATTGTCGGGACTTTCCACCGCGTAAGGCCTACGTAAATAGTCTTTGTAAGTGACTGAATACAAAGGCACCTGGAGGTTTAATGTTACCCGTGACCATAGATATAGTTACACCTCGTTGCATTGGTCAGCAACCTAAACCCCACCCCGCCAACTCAACAATAGACGCCCGTGTAAGGCCATGAAGGAGGCTAGCACAGTGGCGACCATTATTAACACGGGCAAGCTTTGTGAACGCCGGTAAAAGCCAAACGAGGGTGGTAGTATGTGTGGGAAGATTTAAAATGTGTTATAGTGTGTCCTGGGTGGGACTATGGTGGCGTTATCAGATCAGGAACTATGCGTGGTTACAGATTGTCAGGATAAGTGAGTTTTTAAGCTTTCAAAAAAACTCTCCCCAGCCTAGCCTAGGAACCATCCTCAGTAGTAACAGGTAGCTCAATCGTTTCGCTTGCTAACCGAAAAGATTGTGCCAGCCGGCAGTTTATACAACAATTTAGTACACCCAGGCCAAGCCGATGAATAACTTCTTCTATAGTAAACAAGGTCTCTGTTTTGGGGCACGCACCTCGTACTTGCTGCAGTAGTCTGTGGTCTTGCTTGGTCTTGTCTTGCGATACATAAACTTTACGTTTGAAGCCAGTTTACCTCACCAAAGAATATGTAAACTCAACTGTAGTCCTGAGAACCTGACATGTACGTTAATGCACATAAGTTGACTTCAGTTCAGTTCAAGACAAAAATATTCTGGGGTTTTCCCGACGATCGCGTGACAGGCTGACGTGGCGGCGCAAACCCGGAAGTACTGAGTCACCTGCACTATTTACCTGTGAGGTCAAGGGGCAATGACGTAGTAGTAGAATAACTCTCATAGTGGCTACTCCAACCATTGATAAGCAAACATAAATACAATTATTTTCAAAATAATAGTGATAGCTGTTGGTATGTTGCGCTAATTGTGCGTTACCCTGAAGAGTATGGTAAATAATGTGGGATAAGATTACTTGTATATTGTTAGTGTTCGGTGAAGCGATATATGTACTGGGGGTCACGTAGCTGATATAGGAACACAATGGTTAACAAGGTAGGTTTGCCTGATTTTCTGGTAAAATAAACTGGACTGCACAAATGAGCTTTACCATATGTTTATTTCATATGCTCTCAAAAATGCACAGTTTCACATTGTGGAAGGTATACATTGATCAACAAAAAGCTTTATCGTTAACATCACTGTATCATGTCTTCATTAAATGTACAAATCGGCAAGCAATTGCCAGGATCGCAAATCAATGTACTTCATAGTCATTGCAGCATACACGATAAAAGCTCAAACATACAGTCCTGGGCTATCTGCTTTGTTCAAGGTTCTTCACCATAATGTATCGATGATAGAAAGACACACACATGTTTTACTAACTTATAGATTTAGAGCTGGGTCCATGACCACTTTATTACACATGTCAATCCACAGCATAGAGAGATTAGAGGTATTTCAGAATTTGTACAATGTACATGATGTGATGTACAAGCCAATTACACAAAATGGATTGAAAGGCGGGAAACGTGATTGTATATTTACTTATATATTGTTAACTTCAGGCTCGACGGCCTATACAAACATACTAAACATACAGACATGAAAACAACTATGTACAATGACAACATACGTCTGGTGTAATATGTGTAATGATATGTGGTATAAAAATATACAATAGGGGGAAATGTTAATTTCCATGCCTTAACATACAACAATCATACATTGATCAATACGGGCCAAAAAAGAATCCCGGATAGAAGAATGTCCACTTAGTGAGGTACTCTACAGAACATGACTAAAAGACATGATGCTTCAAATGGCTGCTATATAACATTTTTCCTGATAACATTCGCCACACGATCTCTGTGCGATCTCAAACTAATGGTATTCTTGAGCCCATGTCATATATAATTAATAATAATCTTTATAATGTAGCGTTGGCGTGGCGTAACTGGTAGAGCGTTCGGCTCGGAATCGAAAGGTTCTGAGTTCGATTCCCACCATGCCCCGACGTTGTGCCCTTGGGAAAGGCACTTTACACGACTTTCCCTTACGGTGGAGTGACGCCCACCGAGCCTCTTCGGCTAATCTGTCTGTGTGCCAAAAACACACTACGGATTTGGTGCGTCGATGTGCCAACATCTGCACATTGACTTCCACCAAGAACCGTTAACTTTTTTTTTGTTTGTCATATATAATCCAGTTGTCATTATGGAAAATGCTGTATTTGATCCTTGTCAGCCGTTGGTTCTTGTTGTAAATTCTACAACATCAAAATTGTACTATGGTCTTCTACTAATGTGTCCGCATCGTAACAACCAATGGAGCAATGTCTAATCATTTGATGTGGGAGGAAATGAATATTTAGACATTTATGTGTTGTCAACAGATGCTGCTGTTATCTTTCCAAGATTCACTTGGATTTGTTTTATCATGGAGGTCCTTTCGTCCGATGGATTAAGCTTCTGTGCCAGAGATAATGCTTCCTGGTACAGACTGAAAGCTTCTGTTTGGTGACCAAGAGAGCACCTGATTACCCCTAACTTATTAAGTAAGGTGATGGTGGTAAGATTTGCTGTGCTTTGGCCATAGATACTCCTGTACATCTGCAGTGCCTGTTCATAGTAGCTGACTCCCCTCTCGTGATTGCCAATACGACTCCAGGATACCCCTAGATGGGCAACTATATTGGCAATTTCAAGACGTACTGTACTCTGACCATAGATACTCTTTAACATCGGCAGTGCCTGTTCATGGTAACTGATAGCTTTCCGGTGGTCAGCTAAGAAAAGCCAGGCGCCACCCAGGAGGCAAAGTAACATGGCAATGTCAGGATGTGCTGTATCCTGACCATAGATGCTTCTGCACATCTGCAGTGCCTGTTCATGATAGTTTATTGCTCTCCTGTGATCACCCAGCTTTCGCCAGGTTATCCCCACGTTTGTTAGTAATTTGGCAATGTCAGGATGTGCTGTACTCTGGCCATGGATATACCTGGTCATCTGTAGTGCCTGTTCATGACAGCTTATTGCTTTCTTGTGATCACAAAGCTTCCCCCAGGCTACCCCCGCGTTGACTAAGTACTTGACGATATCAGGATGAGCTGTATTCTGGCCATAGATACTCCTGTACATCTGTAATGCCTGTTCATAGTAACCTATTTCTTTCCTGATGTCACCAAGATCCCTCCAGGCAGTCCCCAAGTTGCCAAGTGTGGCGGCAATGTTATGGTGCCCTGCACTCTTAACATAGATACTCCTGTACATCTCAAGTGCCTGTTCAAAGCAGTCAATGCCTTTCCTGGTTTCACCTAAGTTAACCCAGGTACTTCCCATGTTGTTGAGTGCTGTGGCAATGTCGTGATGTGTTGTAGCTTGACCATGGATACTCCTGTACATATGCAGCGCCTGTTCATTGTAGCTCATTGATTTTCTGTGATCACCCAAGTCACTCCAGATTGTCCCCAGATTGGAAAGAGACATAGCAATATCTGGGTGTGCTTTGCCTGGACCGTACATACTTCTGTACATCTGTAAAGCATTGTCATAGTGAGTGCGTGCATTTGTGTAGCTATGCAGATGTTCCCAGGCTGCCCCCAAGTTGTTATGTATGTCAGCAATAAGAGGATGGGCTGCAGTCTTTCCTACGATAATAAGACACATATCTAGGGCCTGTTCAAAGTACTTGATACCTTTTCTATGATCACCTAGTACATCCCAGACTTGCCCTATGTTATTTAGAGACGTGGCAATCTCGACATGTGCTGTGTTCTGACCATAGACCCTCCTGAACATTTCTAATGCCTTGTTATAGTAGCCACTTGCTTTCTTGCAATCACCAAGTTTGTACCAGTTCAACCCCAAGTTGTTTAATACGCTGGCAATTTCAGAGTGTGCTGTTCTTTGACCATGGACACTTCTGTACATCTGCAGTGCCTGTTCATGGCTTTCGACAGCCCGTCTATATTCACCTAGCTCCTGCAATACCAACCCCAGGTTGTTATGTATAATGGCAATAACAGAATGTGCTCTACTCTCACCATAGATATTGATGCACATCTGCAGTGCCTGTTGCAGGTATGTGATAGCCTTTCTGTAGTCTCCTAGTGCGTGCCAGGTTTTCCCTATAGTGGCGAGTATGCTGGCAATGTCGGGATGTGCGGTGTATTGACCATACAGTCTCCGTGTCATCTTCTTGATACACCAGTGACTTTCTGTCATTGCCAATACTACTGAAGGCGCATCCAAGGGTTTCTAATGAGACTGCAATGTCATGATTTGAGTTATTCTGACCATGGACAGTCTTCAGCATCTGCAGTGCCTGTGTGGCATAGTCTATTGCCTTTGTGGGATCTCCTAGCCGTTGCCAGTATGATCCCAGTTTGATGAGTACCTTTGCAACATCACTATGCGCCGAACTCTTACCATATACTTTCCAACTCATCTGCAATGCCTGGTCGTAATAACTAACTGCTGCCTTGTAGTCACCCGCGCTTTCATAAGCTACCCCAATGGCGGAAAGTAAATTTGCAATCTCAGGATGTGCTGCGCCGTCGCCATAGATTTTCTAGTTCTCTTCAGTGCTTCTTTTTGGTACTTAATTGCTTTCTGTTGGTCACCAAGCATGTGCCAAGCGTCTCCCAGATAGTATAGAAGATTCGTCATTTCAATGTCTCCATCTTCACTTATGGCCTTGTTAAGTAGATCGGTGGCCTGCTTGTATTGACATAGCTCATAGTACACCATTGCTCGTATTCCAGAGGAGGCATTGTAGAGCTCAGGTAATAAATTGCCTCCGCATAACCCAGTTATTGAACTACTACCTGGCGTCATTTGTGACAATGTGGACAGACACTCTTTGAGAGGTATTGCCGAGTAATAGTATCGGAAAATTGGTTTCTCGTTAGGTAGATAGAAAACTTTGCAGTACTTTGTAGCACATAGTTGCTCTGTAGGAGTAACTCCCCTTTACCCAACACCGATTCAATGGAAGCCAAAGCTGACAGGTTTTCCGTCTGCCCACCGTTTGCAATGTAGGTTCTTAGCCTGAGTTCTGCTGAGATGCTAACCAGCACTGCCAAATGATGTGCGTTTTCAGCACTCACTACTTCCTTCATTTTCATTTCGTCTATTGTCTTCCAAACCGTCGTAGGCATTATGCCTGCAAACAGTGCCAAGCAGTCCACTGCTAAAGCTGGGAAGCGATAAAGTCCCTTTTTAACATCAATCATTTTTGCAGTGATTGTTCCATTGTCTTCCATCCGTTTCATGGTTTTCTCTAATGTCTTCTGTGCCAGTTCTAGAGCCACTCTGCCTTCGTTGGCTTGCAGTGACTTCATTGTGTTGGCGATGTATGCGTCAATCAGATCCTGGTCCCCAGCTATCAGGCATGGGTTTCTCAACACGGTTGAGAGGTGATATCCCTGTTTTAGGTACAAGGTGACATCGTTCTGCAATATTGAGGCCATGTTTTCTGGGGTGCGAATGAGTTCGCTAGGTTTTTCGTTTTTCATTCCTTGCCTGCCCAGTGGAGTCTTGCTTGCGTTTGGCATGGAGCCATCAAATGCAAACCCACGAGGTGTAACTGAGTCATAGTACCAGTTGTCAAGGGGATTCTCAGAGTAGAAGTCATTGAGACATGTTATTCCCAGTGCTGGAAGAATAGTTTCTCCCAGGTTGACTACCTTGAAGTGTAGATAGTGGGTCAAATTACGAAAATGCACAAGACATTCCTCACTTTCATCTTCTACCAAAATGGCAAACTCCAGGTCTGAGTATGGAGTTACCAGTCCTGTGGCTTTTGAACCCAAACCTATTAGGGCATACTTACAGGGAGGGGGGCCCATTAACCCAATACACTCTTCTACAAGCAGGCTGATGAATTCCCTTCGTCCCTTTACAATATTCTCAAACAACTGATTGACAGCCTGAACTCGTTTCACCTCTATGTCCCTGACTCGTGGGTCATCCTCATCATGCACAAAGGGATCCAGCTGCTGGTCAATGGTTTCCATCTCCAGCTTGATCTGGTCCCGCATCGCCTTCAGCAAGTTTGTATGTTTAGATTTGTTGTCTAGATTTACTTTTATATGAGTGTTCAAGACATATTTAATAAAAACATTTTCCGTATCAGCGAGTGCAATTGCTATCTTACCATCAACACCTTTGTCTATTGACCTGGCTATTGCTGCATTGTAGAGCGCTGCTGCTTTGACAAAGTCTCCCCCGTCTTCTGTCTGCTGACCTCGCTTACTGTAGATCATGGTTTGTCCTTATTTGTAACTCTCTGAACACCTTGAGACGGAATTTCTCCAGACAAGGACACTTCCAGGACTTGTTCTTCTTACCACGTGTTCTTCTTGTCAGACTAGCGGTCCTTTGATGTTTAAGGTCAGATGTGAAAGGTCAATACCAGTTCAACAACCTGATGACCCAAATCATGTTTTGTTTATACTATTCCACCAACCGTATAGAAGCGGCCTGCTGCGGTCGTAGGTAGAACTGCAGATAACCCCCTCTCACGCTCACGCTCAAATTTCCCCTCTCACGCTCAAATTTCCCCTCTCACGCTCAAATTTACCCCCTCACGCTCTCTAACCTCCCGGCTAATAGCTGGTTTGTGGCGACGCCCACAGTACTACGACTGAAACAGGCGTTTAGCTAGCGCCGTTGGAGACACTGCGTAGGAGGATGCATTTCTCGCGAGGGGCTTTGCCCAGTACGGAATAGATGTAGATCATTTTCGTTACTAAATTACTTCGGCTTAACTCGCAGAACGTTAGTTTATGCAGATGGACCAAAAAAAGCAAACGTCCAGTCTCAGTTAGCAGATATTATTTTTGAGCTGGTATTAGATCTGTATCTGTATCTATATAGCCGGTATAACCGCCGTTCGGTGTAACACACCAGCTTCGCAGGCACGCGGCGCGGCAGCAGCTGGTTATATTACACCGAACGACCCGTCACACCTAACTTTTGCACATCTATCTGCAAGCGTTCTTTGAAGCTATTCAGAGAAGATGCCCCTATTGTGCTTGGTGATAACAAATTCCACTCTACGATAGTTCTGGGAAAATACGAATTTTTGAACCCATCAATCCTAGGTTGGTAACTCTTGTATTTGAAGTCATGGCTGTTTCTTGTTCGTTTGAGAGCTCACCAAAAGCACTTGTCACACGAATATCATATGCAACATGAAGTCTGTTAAATATTACAAATACAGCCAAGTACTACTGGATCTTAAATAATACGTCACATACGTGTCACATACATTTCATAACAATTTACATAATAAACTAAAAGTCAATTACAACGTTATAGACTGTAGCATTTAAAATGAGATGATTTTGTATTACTTTTAATTTCAAAGTCCATTGGCATAAAAGATCCCTGGCTGGGGTTAGGTATTAATCTCCAAGCAGATCCTACAGTAGCATAAGATAGTATCAAAAGCTGGTAGAGGAGTGAAGCCGGCTTAGGAGTGTTTGGCTACATGGCAAATGCACACCTCTTAGCTGACTACACTCCTTGGCCAGTTTAGTACTATCTGATGCCATCGTAGGATCTGCTTGGAGATTAGTTAAGTATATCGCCTCCTTCGCAGACCTTGGAGCGTTGATCATTTGTTGAGCTCCGATTCACGATTTTCAACACCCGGCAAAATCCCCCTTTCCTAACATAAATAACCTAAACCCTCGCCAATGTTGGACATCGCGAATCAGCGCCCCGACACAAAATAAACATTGCTCTCCATGAGTCAGCGAAGGAGGTGAGGTTAATGACACCATCTATTTTGGGGAGGGAGACTACTGTACATATTTAACATCATCAGTAACTACTAGTGCAGTTACGACAGTTCATAGAGTCTACGATAGTCTTAAATAGACTCAGATAGTCAAGAAAGTTCATACTAAGTTACAAAAAATACTTGGTTAATTGATCATTTCTCCATACAACAAAAAGCCCATTTCTTGTTAATTAATGACAACAATGAAGTTTATTTGCAAGTTCGGGCGCGAGGGCTAATTGCAAGTACATGTACATGTACATGGTATACACATAGTGGCAATGGACAGTCAGAAACAATATTCTAATCTAATACTAGTGTTGGCTATTTCTAAACAGGTTGGGTTTGACTTCTTTTTTGGAAGCAGAGGGAGACGAAAAGCCCCACATTTTCTAGAATTTGTGGGTTCTGCGATTTCAAGAGAAAAGTAGCTTTCTGTTCGTCTGTCAATGTGGGGAAGTTGGGATAATAGTTTGTGACTTCTCTAAACAGAGTGATTCTTTCGGTTTCGTTGAATGAACAGTTGGAAATGAAATGTGTCTCGTCTCCCACTGCTTTAGATGTACAATATTTACAAATTCTTTCACACACTGGTAATCTCTTATATCTCCCTCTTTCCACTTCAAGAGGATGAGCGCTAATTCTGATTGACAAAGTAAGTTGAATCCATCTTATCTTTTACATGACCTGGTACTATTGACAGAGTTCTGTATTGCCGTTGTGCAAATCGTGTTGAAATTCCGGGATTTGTTTGTAAATTGGCACTGCTTTGGCACGAGGTACCAAGTATACAAACCTCACTGTGTGTGTTAAAGTAGGCAAATATATTCACGAATGCTTATACCTTAGAACCAATCGTGTAAATGACATGCTAGACTTAATATGTTGAACTATTCATACCTATAGATATCCGTATATTATGTTAGCCCTTCTTGTTATGTTAACTAGCTTTATCCTATACCTCTATTTTGTACTTTTGCCATACATTGTATCATGTACAATTGTCGTGCAATAAAGTTCTCTATAAAACCTTAAGCATATGATGTACCGGCCATATATTGACCGTAGATAAACACTTGAAAGGTGATAAAATGACCATGAAAATGGCAAACATGTGTTTAAGAAAGTGTTCGAATGGAACATGAAAAAAGACGTTTCTCATAAAAATCCCACAATATGAGTCTTTAATTTTAAATAATAAATTAACCACGATCGTGTCGCATTGTCGAGACCATGACTAGACTAGAAAGCCAGGCGATAGAGAATCTGCCCGCCGAGCGCAGCGGCTGTCATCCAAACCACGGCCTGGTTCTGGGCCCCATGGCTCCGAGCATGGAACTCTCCAACTGTAAAAGGGAATGTTTATTA
>NC_049996.1:17533929-17558929 GCF_000003815.2 Branchiostoma floridae | reverse complement strand
TTGCTTCAGAAGAATATATGCACAATGCGCTCTACTACACAACTCAGATGCTGCCCCTCGCCTGAAGACACGATAAAGCTTAGATGTTTCCCGGAATTAAGAAACCGAGATTTGAGCACGTAACGAGTTTCGGGTACATGGGAACGATTTCCTCACCTTGGGAACCCCACAAGACATACTTTTGAACACTCTGTAAAGAGTCTTGACTTGATGCACTCCAAGTTCTTCTTTTGTTGGGATTTTCATTTGATGATGAAAAAGGTATTGAACTGATTCAATGCAATGATGCAATTGAAAGCCATCTCACCTGCTCAGGTCTAGGACCTTTTCCATCTATAACAGCTTACCATGACCGTCTACTACTTGACGTTCTACTATTTACATGGTGAAGCCTTTAGCTTTTGGATTCTCGGCAAGTCTGGTGACCAGGCTATGATAAGTACCTGTAGCCACCGGTCAAATTCTCGCTCCCATGGAGACCAGCAGGCCCCCAGCTGCCGCCCCCTCCCGTTGTTCAGGCGGGCCCGCCACGGGAAGAACCCCATCGCCTCTCGCGACGAAGCGGTCATGTGGAGGTCGGGAATCTTCGGAACCGCGGCGGGATCGTCGGGATCCAGTCCGACTCCCAGTGGGACGTACTCTTCTTGCTTCAGCCACGTGTTTTCGTCTGGAAATGAGGGAAAATATTGCATTTGGCTTTCATACCAACCATCTAAGTATTTGGGGAGGGTAACATTGTGACTAAGTCATTGTTTTTTTTTAGTTTGCCCTTGTAAAATGCTGTGTCCTTGAAATTCTGTCGTTGACCTTTAATAAGACATTGACCTTTTTGTGTTGCACAGTTTGCTGAGTCAACAATTGGATGTAAAAAGCCTTTCTTCTAGCCGACTGAGGGCAGATCCCGGTGGCTGATAAAACTCCTTTCCCAGCTTTGGTACTATCTTATGCCACCGGTAAATCTGTCTGGAGATTAATCTTTTAAGTTGGATATTTGCCCTGTTTACGCAACTGCAGCAAACTGACCGTTTGTGACGTACACCTCCATCGCCATGGCAACCCAGCCCGCGTAGCCTGCTGGGTACAGACGGATGTAGCGTGACGTCACAGGAGTTGGGAGAGGTCGGCTCACTTTGTTGTACCGGTCTCGGTTTCCTTGGAACACCTGGGGAAGAAGGTAAGAAGGTTCAGAATTTATACATCAGACACAGAACCACGGCGGCAACCTTGAATTGCAGCTATGTTGCAAACATTAAGCGCTGCTAGCTCTGTTTGGCAGGTGTACGCATACGTCAAGAAGATAGGAGTGACATCGCCCCAGGACCCAGGGGCTCGCCATATTTATTGTTCCATATTGCCATCTTTATTATTTTTGCTAAGTTTAGTAAGTTTTTTTCTTTGTATAAGGTACTGTTAAAATAGCTTGAATGCAGTGGCTTTTCGTCCTCGCCTGCCTCTTAAACTTAGCTCATATAGCCGATCACGGTATCTACATTTGCCAGTCCTTAACGATCAAGACAAACATTCGTACCAGCACGCTGTTGCTGCTGCCTCCGTACGGTACCCAGGAAGTGCCGTCCATACTGAAGGGCAGGGTAAATGACGTCACCCAACTGCCCAGGTCCCAGTTCGCGCCGCCTCCACTGATGACGACACCGGTGACGTCAGTCGTCTTGCCGAAGTAAACCTGCGGTCAAACATACATGATTGTTTGTCAGGTGGATGCAGGTTATTTGGTCGAGAACCCAGAGGTTATGGGTTCGAATCCTGCCATGTTACCGACATTATTCCCTTTGGAAAGGCGCTTTACACAACTTTTCTTACTCCATTAAGGTGTAAACATGGCTACGTTGCTTCCGTTGGGTAAAACGCAGTGGAAGAGGAGGGAATTGGGCTCCGCCTCCCGATTCCGTGCCCTAGATAGTGGATATCAACCCACTAACCCCATGGCCTCATATTGCATAAATATGGCACTGTTGAAATAAGTTAGAAACTTGAGTACAGTGCCACATTGTCCTTGTATGTATGAAAGGAAATATAGAATACACAAGAAAAGACATTCAGCACACTTTGTTATCTACCATGAGGAGCGTATGAATCCCAAATGTTGTGCTCAAAGCAGCGAAAGAAAACTACCTGAATCCATTGTTCCACCACAGAACTCGGTACCCAGCAGTACCCCGGTGCAGTCGGAGGCGTGTGCCGAGCCTGGGAGGCGGCGAACTCAGGCTTGTACTCGGAACTGGCAATGACAAACACATCCGGAATGTACCGACTCGCCAAGCCAAGCGGGAACCCAGGAGGTGGGATGTCTGTGAGGAAGGAAATTTCGTCAGTTAGATCACATAGCGAGGCAACTTTCCCTATAATCGCTATAGTTGAAGTTAAGTGGCTACTCAAAAGTAGTGTCACTCATGTATAATTTTTTGAAAGATCATATTTTTATGATAGCCAAATTGGTAAATTTACATCACAGATAAAGAAAGAAATGAACTGGGTGTTCAGGCCTGTGGTTTAGCAGAATATTTTGCTTGATTTTTCTTTTTTCGACCTTGAGCTCGCGCATTAGTTTGGGGGCCTCTAGAACATGTCATTCAAAACATTTAGTCAGTGTGGCCTAAGAAACACGAGCAGGTGAAAAGTAAAAACTGATCCATTCACCTCCACAGTCGTCCTCATCCTCCCCTCCGCTGCAGTCCGTCCGGTTGTCACACAGCTGAGACTCCAGCAGGCAGGTACCGTCCGCGCAGGGGAACTGATTAGCACCACAACCTGCGGGTGTTGGGGGTTTGTGGGTCACATAGTAAATTGTATTTTCTCTGACATATACGTATAATTTGATATTATGTCCAGCTTACTAAAGAGACTGTCAAATAGTGTGCATGTTAACGGCCTCCCACCTCCTGCTGTACAGTTGATCTCATCCTGTCCGTCCGAGCAGTCCCTCAGCCCGTCACAGGCGCGGTACTTCGGCAGGCATCTCCCGTCACACTCCAACTGCAGACCGCTGCACGGGACTGGAGGTAACCAAGTCATTAGGTCAGCATCGATGGAAACAAACGAAACAATGGAAATGTGTTTTTGAGACAGAGTTGATCATCTTAACTTTGGTGCCTGACGCGACCAATGCTGGCGCGCCTCTACTGGCTCTAGCGCGCTAGCGGCTGACGCGACCAATGCTAACGCGCCTCTAGTAGCTGACGCGACCAATGCTGGTGTGCCTCTAGCGGCTGACGCGACCAATGCTGGCGCGCCTCTAGCGACTGACGCGACGAATGCTGGCTCGCCTCTAGCGGCTGACGCAACCAATGCTGACGCGCCTCTAGCGGCTGACTCAACCAATGCTGGTGTGCCTCTAGCGGCTGACTCGACCAATGCTGGTGTGCCTCTAGCGGCTGACGCGACCAATGCTGGCGCGCCTTTAGCGACTGACGCCACCAATGCTGACGCGCCTCAAGCGCCTCTAGCGGCGCTAGCGACTGACGCGACCAATGCTGGCTCGCCTCTAGCGGCTGACGCAACCAATGCTGACGCGCCTCTAGCGGCTGACGCGACCAATGCTGGTGTGCCTCTAGTGGCTGACGCGACCAATGCTGACGCGCCTCAAGCGCCTCTAGCGGCGCTAGCGACTGACGCGACGAATGCTGGCTCGCCTCTAGCGGCTGACGCAACCAATGCTGACGCGCCTCTAGCGGCTTACTCGACCAATGCTGGCGCGCCTTTAGCGACTGACGCCACCAATGCTGACGCGCCTCAAGCGCCTCTAGCGGCGCTAGCGACTGACGCGACCAATGCTGGCGCGGCTCTCGTGGCTGACGCGACCAATACTAGCGCGGCTCTCGTGGCTGACGCGACCAATACTAGCGCGGCTCTCGTGGCTGACGCGACCAATACTAGCGCGGCTCTCGTGGCTGACGCTACCAACGCTGGCGCGGCTCTCGTCGCTCGTAGTGGAAAAAAGTACCTGCAAACAAACCATGAACAGACAATGTACATCAGAACCTACCGCTACAGTTCTCTTCGTCTGCCCCAGAAGTACAGTCCTTGTCCCCGTCACACACCGAGGCGATGCTGATGCACTCACCACTATCACACTGCCACTGGCCCTTCTCTGCACACGACTCTGAACATATGCAGACAGGAACGCAGCTTTGTATGTTATCATGCACAATTATGAAATTGACAACCAATCATTGAAAATGTTAACCTGTTTTGAGTATACACATAGTACTTCTTAAAGGGAGAAGGATTAAGCATATCTACAGATATCATCATTACGTTTAGCACACATTTTTAAGCTCCTGAAAGTTTATTGTGGGTCCCCTCTGACATGGGCATGCCACGCTACCTCATGCCCTGTAAGCCATGAATATTAACGATCCCAGGAATGTTTATGGACTCACGACACTCCAGCTCGTCCGACGCGTCGTCACAGTCGGGGACTCCGTCGCACACTCCCGATGTCGCCATACATCCGCTGCTGTTTACACACCGGAACTCCACACTGGTGCAAACTGTACAATACAGAAAGCTTTTTCACACATAACATACGGGTTGGGGATTTTGTGCGCGTTAAGTTAAAAATTTGCGCATTAAAACTTCCGCGTTAAAATTCTGCGTATTGAAATATGCAAATTAGCTGATTTCCCGGGGATTCGAAAACTTTTTTGTAGTTTTAAAGTTAAAAGCTTAAAAAAAGATGCAAAATGAAATTAGGTATCATATTGCTGTACTCATATTGAGTACAATATCCTTTTCGGTAAATATTCCAGGAGTTTTAAAGTGATTTTAAAATGTTAAGTTTTAACGTGCAGCAAAGGTTGAAATTTGCTTGTGAAACAATCTACATGAGAAAAGATGGAATGAAGCTTATAGAATGGAGAAAAGTCTTAAGCTGTTATATTTTACAATACAAAGCATCATATTAGCAATTTTTCCATGTATTTTTGTCAAATTTAAGTAATTTTGAAATATTCTGGATATGCAAATTAATGTATTCCCAAGGGACCTAAAATCAGGGGCTTTTCAAACCAAAAAATTCAGGTGACGGACGGAAAATCATATAATGGGGTCACATTTTTCTGCCTAAGAATGTCTCACTGCACATGTTCTGAAATATCAATCTTTTAACGCGCAGATTTTTAACGAGCGCGTAGATTATTAACGCGCAGAAAACGCGTTCCCTAACATACAGAGGCAGCTATTTTCACAGGACAAAGGAAACTCATTACGAAGAGAGTCGTGAACAAATGGTTTTCACCGAACGTGGCAGGCATTGTAGATATTTACATCATACTGTTTATTCCTTTTTTCGTCTCATTCACCACACGTCTTTATTTACTACACCACCATCACCGGCCTTAGAAAGATATCACACGGAAGCATTCACTCTTCCTGGGCTCCATGTGGCACCTTTCCCAGTACGGCTTACGTTACATTTCCACAAAGTGGCCCGGCAGGGCAGTTTGAACAAAAATTACGATATGAAAAACAACAAAAGCACAAAACGTACCAAAAATAATTCAACAGCATGCCTTGTGCATGTTTATTGGCAGAAACATTAATTTTTCAGCACACAGCCCGCCCGAGCCTCGGGTAGGAACTGTGGCGTAGGCCTAATATGTAGAAGTAGAAAGCACGTCTGACGTGCAAGCGTATCGAATTGGGCACACTCTACTAACCTTCCCATTCCTGTGAACTATATGCATGTTCAAACAATCAAAACAACGGCAGATGACATATCATTTCTACCTCTACTTTTAAAAAGCTACAAAAAGAGCAACAAATTGCAGTATTGTACCAATGACCAGGACTAGTCTGATTTGCATAACTTAAAAATGTGCCCAATACACCACTTCTTGCATGATTACATTGAGCTCTACGGAAATATATCATTATATTGATATACGTTGTATGAGCACAATTTTTTTTATTTCCACAGAAATGTTGGAGAACAAGTCTATTTTTTCTCTCAGATGTCATATTGAAAATTTTATATCCCTTACCAGCGCTGGGGGTAGATAAAAAAAGGGTAGGGTCGGCAGATTTTAGGGTCAGTCCTAGACCATCAAAAGGAGTTATTCACTCCTGAAGTCGGGTAACCGAAAGCACAGCAATTTTGATCTTAGGCCTAAGTATCGAAGGCCGGAGAAGAAGAACACATTTGGTGAGCTTACCGCAGCCACTCTCATCGGACCCGTCGGGACAGTCCCCGACCCCATCGCAGCGGCTCGTGTCCGGGAGGCAGGGACCATCAGGTGCACAGTAGAAACTGGGCAGGGGACAGGTGTCGGCTGTGCAATACTTCTCATCTGAACCGTCTGGGCAGTCTTCCGCACCGTCACATTTCCGCTCTGCTTTGATACAGTCTCCACTACTTTCACATTTGAAATTGTAGGGCTCGGGACAGTAATCTAGCAAGCAGTTTTCACAGAATTCAATCATCCCCCCGTCACACTCGACCACTGAAGGGACACAATTTCCTCTACTTCCAGTTTCACACCAAAAATGGCCGGCTATGATACAATAAAAAATCTCGCAATCCGTTTCATCTGAGCTGTCTGAACAATCATCAAAGCCGTCACATCGTTGCAAAGAAGCGAGACAGGCTCCACTACTGTTACATCTGAATTCGGGACACTCTATACTCAGGCAGTCCTTCTCATCTGTGCCTTCTGGGCAATTCTCAAAGCCGTCACATTGTTGCCACCGACCGAAACAGGCTCCACTGCTGTTACACCTGAACGGGGAGTAGGCGGGACACTCTAAGCTCCAGCAGTCCTTCTCATCTGTACCATCTGGACAATCAACGAAGCCGTCACATTGTTGCGACAAAGTGTAACACGCTCCACTACTGTTGCACCTGTACTCGGGACACTCTATACTCCAGCAGTCTTTCTCATCTGTGCCGTCTGGGCAATCATCAAAGCCGTTACATTGTTGCCGCCATCGCAAACAGGGTCCAGTACCGTTACAGCTGAATTCGGGACACTCTATACCCAAGCAGTCCTCCTCATCTGAGCCATCCAAGCATTCATCCCAACCGTTACATCGCATATATGGATTGATACATGCTCCGGTGCTCTGACATCTGAAGTAGTAGGGATCTGGGCACTCTATGCTCCAACAATCTTGCTCATCTGACCCGTCTCCACAATCATCAACCTCGTTACACTGGTACAATGGATCCATGCAGGCCCCACTAATCTCACACCTGATATAGTCGAGACCTGGACATACTTTGCTCCAGCAATCTTGCTCATCGGAACCGTCTTCACAGTCATCAAACCCGTTACATACAGGTAGCCTTGCCGATTCGATACAGCGTTCGCTACTTACACAGGTGAAATCTTCGGATGAGGAACACTCTATGTCTCGGCCCCCGTCTCCGCCCCCGTCTCCGGCCCAGTCTCCGGCCCCGTCCCAGTCTCCGGCCCCGTCCCAGTCTCCGGCCCCGTACCAGTCTCCGGCCCCGTACCAGTCTCCGTCCCAGTCTCCGGCCCCGTACCAGTCTCCGTCCCAGTCTCAGTCTCCGTCCCAGTCTCCGCCCCCGTACCAGTCTCCGTCCCAGTCTCCGTCCCAGTCTTCGCCCCCGTACCAGTCTCCGCCCCCGTACCAGTCTCCGCCCCCGTACCAGTCTCCGCCCCAGTATTCGCCTTCGCTCGAGGCATGACCGACGGACAGCAGGCAGGCAAACAGAAGCAGGCCGAGCGCCATGATGGGCTTCCCGGGGAAACAGGTGGATGCCATGTTGTGTCCTGGGTCTGCCTGGCACAGTGGTGTGTGTGCTGGGTCTGCCTGGTACAGTGGTGTGTGTGCTGGGTCTGCCTGGTACAGTGGTGACTGTACAGCGGTGTACGGCGCTAGATTAATCAACGGTGTTGCGTGCACAGGTTTGTACATGCCGTAATTTACAAGTGGGCGGAGCTTGGTGTCCTTGAGTAGGTGTCTTTGAGAAGCAGCATTCTCTAGTTAATTTTTGTCATGTGTTGCTGTTGTTGAAATATGCTCTAGATCTGTCATATTGCTATGCCTGGCGGCAGCTGACATACACCACCTTCGAGACCGAGAGGGTAGCAGCCGTTGAGGCAAAGAGAAAGGCGAGGAAGGCCCGTCAAAATAGAACTGCAAACCTGTAGACGTGCCATACTCGAGAGAGTGGCTGTCCATCAATTGCAGAACTACAAATAACCTGTCTTGAGGTGTATCTTTTATATGAACTCATGATATTACCTGTACCTGTGCCATACTTTGACTATAGAATAATACTGAGATTACTGTTCACAGCGGCATGAGTACAATGATACACATTATAATGCACCCCCCCCCCCTCCACCATGGCCTCTCAGTACAGAGATATTTCTTATCCATAACTGTTTGGATCTTGAACATGTTTGGCCTCGCTAGAGCTTTGAAAGACAATGAAGATAAATTAGAAAGCAAATCAAATTTTATCTCTTTATTTTCCAGTTGAAGGACAGAAAAATCTTGGTTTGCTCATCAGATTCTCTCACCAACTCTGCTAAAGGCACTTTAACAGACCTGGCATACTCACAGAATGAAAACATTACTGATAATTGTATAGTTACTGTGTGTATAAGTTGTTTGTTTATTAGTTGCATTGGTGATAATTTGTAATTAATTGATACCCTTTTCCCAAGTGTACACTATTGTCTTTGAAAGCAGACTGGGTAAAGGCAGTGTATTTTGTGCATTGTAATGCTCAATGTTATGAACCAATGATGTGTTGCCTGAAAATGCAACATGAAAATAGAAGACAGTATGTAAGGAGGTTAAGAATGCAGTAACATATCTGGAGTAGCTTGAAATAGTAGAACTGACATAGGACTGAAATACATGTACTTTATCTATTGTGCGTCTATTGTTTTCTTTTCCATTTGGCATGAAGTAATATCCTAGTCTGTTTGCTATCCTAGTTAAATTACAAAGACTCCTATAACACATCCCCTCACACCCATATACTCAGGGGATGTGCAGGGACCCTGGTAAACAAGGATTGTGCAGGATATTATGCTGTGATATCTGTATACTGTAAATGTATTTAAGTTCGCGGGGATATAATTTCGCTGTAGCTGGAAAAAGGACTTTTCGCGCATAATAGAAAAATGTTCGCGATGGTTGTAAATTCGCGGTGAAGAGGTCATCGCGAAAACCGCGAGCATTAATCCACCTCGAACATTTCTGCATTTACAGTATCTCAGACAGCTTTGTGTAATATCTGATGCATTGTGATCAGTGTCATTATGATAAGAACTACTGGTATCTTACTACCTGGATGTCTAACCTTCATCGACGTTTGCTGAAAAAGATTGGTTGTCATAGACACTGGCGTCGTTGATTCAAAGTGTACGACTACCATTGCTTATCTTCAATATGTTCTCGGGGTTATAGGTCATTAGAGTTGTTGACAGTTTCATGGCTGTTCTGTGTTTTCGTCTGTCTCTGATTAGTCTGCAAAGTTTATAGGTAGTCATGAAAGCGGATACCTCCATTCTTCTTCGTTCTCAATTCCAACGATGACATGCGAATAGATCTGGGCATGAGCTAGCTTTGGAATGGTCCATTCTTGTAGGGGATATGTTTGGAATGGTCTATTTTTGCACCAGGTTTTCGGGTAGTCCAGTTGCACAGATTAATGTCGGAATGCCCTGATGATTTTAAATGTGGAGTTTGGCGATGATGCTGGAATTTTTTACAGTTAAGATGGCCAACACGCCAAACACATACCAGTCTTCGAACAATTTCTACCAGACGAGTCAGAAAAACAGCAATGAATATTTAATGATGCACACACACTGCAGTGACCACGTGATAACTGAATCTGCAATTGAGAATTCCGCTCACCTAGTCTCGGTAAAATCCATCGGGGAATAAAATCGCCCATCATCAGAACATGCTTTATCAGCAACTCTAAAAAGCCACCGATGGGCCTGCTATGGAGGTTACCACTCTTCGTCTATGTAGCCAGTTAATAACAACATTCGCCTGTGCACGCTATAGTCTATTCTGTACGACGGAACTGAATATTGTAGTCTTCATTAGGGGCAGCGTCGGTTAGGTGTAAAACAGAAGCCAGCCAACTTGCAGCAGAATCGGAAACCTGTGGCCCAACATGACCTCGCTGGTGCTGCTGTGGGTTCTGTGTAACTGTTTGTCAGGTGCCCTCGCGCTTACGGGTGAGCAACTTATCTCATGGTTTTCCACAACATCTCAAGATGTTTAGAACATAACATAAATGAAAATATGTTCCAGTTTCAAGTAGGCGAGGGGAGGTCATCATGATCCGTGGATATGTTTTCTTACAGAACGTCAGCTCTGTTGTAAGGCTTAGGGCCCATTTCCGAAACGGGCCCTGGTCGGAATGTGTTCGGAAACGAAACATAAAAGGGACTAGGGACCTAAGCCTAATTAATAAGTCGGGGCTGTAAGGCAAGGTGGTAAGCATTAGTCAAGATCGACAGGAAGCATGAGTAAATTCTCTTCTCAGACTGGACTCGACTATGTCGGGTGACTCTCTTCCTCTTCCACCTGGACCACTTCCCATACTTCACTTTACTTCAAGAACATCTTCACTTCAAGAACAGCTTCACTTCAAGAACATCTTCACTTCAAGAACATCTTCACTTCAAGAACAGCTTCACTTCAAGAACAACCTCCTTCAAGAACATCTTCACTTCAAGAACAACCTCCCTTCAAGAACATCTTCACTTCAAAAACATCTTTACTTCGAGAACATCTTCACTTCAAAAACATCTTTACTTCGAGAACATCTTCACTTCAAGAACATCTTCACTTCAAGAACATCTTCACTTCAAGAACATCTTCACTTCAAGAACAACCTCCCTTCAAGAACATCTTCACTTCAAGAACATCTTCACTTCAAGAACAACCTCCCTTCAAGAACATCTTCACTTCAAGAACATCTTCACTTCAAGAACAACCTCCCTTCAAGAACATCTTCACTTCAAAAACATCTTCACTTCGAGAACATCTTCACTTCAAGAACATCTTCACTTCAAGAACATCTTCACTTCAAGAACATCTTCACTTCAAGAACATCTTCACTTCAAGAACATCCTCACTTCAAGAACATCTTCACTTCAAGAACAACCTCCCTTCAAGAACATCTTCACTTCAAGAACATCTTCACTTCGAGAACATCTTCACTTCAAGAACATCTTCACTTCAAGAACATCTTCACTTCAAGAACATCTTCACTTCAAGAACAACCTCCCTTCAAGAACATCTTCACTTCAAAAACATCTTCACTTCAAGAACATCTTCACTTCAAAAACATCTTCACTTCAAGAACATCTTCACTTCAAGAACATCCTCACTTCGAGAACAACTTCACTTCGAGAACATCCTCACTTCAAGAACATCTTCACTTCAAGAACATCTAACAACTTATCTTCGAGAACAACTTCACTTGAAGAACTTAACTACTTCGTATCTGCTCCTTATTACGACATTATCACCCTCAACTACCGATGGCCAAATTTGGATTGCAGAATTGAAAATCGCGAGATTTTGGAGTATTTTATGCCCGAAAATCTTCCTGTTACTTTGCACGGGGCTCAGTGATATGCGTCCCTAGATACCTCCAGACACAGACATTTCCCAGCTATGTAAAGCCAACTTTATACATAGCTAGCTCCATAAAACATTAATGAAAGGTTTCTATTACTGACAGGTGGCTGGGTGGAGCCCGACCCGACATGGGTGACACCGGACCAATGGGACGGCGACGACGGAGTCCGACATGTCGCCGGGTACGTCTTGGACTCCAACTTCAAGACGACCTGGAGACGTGGAGATGATGAGGCCACTTGGCATCTGACGATTGACCTGCAGACGTCCATGACGCTGTCCCGGATCCGGATGTGGTACCAGGGTGATGAGAGCGGAGACATGGACGTCACGGTCAGGAGATGGACTGGGCGGACCTTTACTGAAGTGGCACACGACAGCCGTCCGTATAAAAGGTTTGGCAAAATATATCTGAACGGAATTGACCTGACCGGACTTCTCGCCACAGCACAGACTTGGCGCCTGCAGTTTCCGCGTGGAAGGCGGAGGGAAATCAGCGAGATCGAGTTTTTCCAGGGTAAGTACTACTTATATACTGCAATGAAAGTTTATCTGCAAGTTCCTGTCCGAAGGCTAATTACAAGTACATGATAAAAACATAAGGCGACAAAAATGTGACATTGAACAGTGGTAAACATTGATTTTGGGTCTAACATGTTCTAAAGCTATATCGAACGTTATAGGAATCATATTAAAAAACAGGTCCCCATTCACAAACATTGGCTGGAATTCCGAAACGTCGTCTGCAGCAATCGTAGCTTCTTACAAGATCTGAAACACAGAAATGCTGCTGCAGTAACGCAGGAAGGCACTAGAAGGCCCATTTTCTAACTTGAACTTTGTTTTCACATCAACCCACCTACCAAATATGAAGATGCACCTATGGCTTCATATTTGCATCGCTTGGTTAATTTGCCCGAATATGCACCTCTTCGTGAGGCACACAATACCGTTTTATCACGAGAATATGATTGGATTGTCCACGTAAAAAATATCCTCAACTACCACGGTTTTGGACACATATGACTGAACCCGAGGTCATACCACAATCACCACTCAGCTACAACAACGTTTACAAGATGTATACGTGCAAAATTGGCATTCCTCTATTCAAAACAATTCCAAACTCTCCTCTCTTTTTACATTGAACAAGCAGTACAAGCAAGAAAATTATATTTCAACCATAAAGAGCTTTGACGTTCGTGAGGCAAGCACGCAACTAAGAATTGGCTGTCACAAATTAAGTATAGAAACCGGGAGATTCCAAAAACTCCTATCGACCAGAGGGTTTGTCCATTCTTTTCAGAGCTAATTGAAGACGAATATGATGATTGTATGTGCCTAATATTCTGATATACGCAATTCTCTATACACAATGCTGCCATTGTATACACAAGGATTTATCTTAATGGATCGACCTGAAATGAAAATTTAAATACGTAATGGCACGTGACAACCCCTGCATGGCAAGCATAGGAAAATATACCAAATAATGTTCAGACGTTAGAAATTCCTCCAGAGATTGTAAAAGCCTGTAATGATTGTAAAAAAACATTATTCGCCCTTGTTCGCCCAGCCTGTTCCGGACTGGACAGGACGGTGTGTACAGACGGCGACTGTGACGTCCATGAGGTGATCTGTGACGGCATAGTGGACTGTGACGACGGGAGCGATGAAGGAAACTGCGGTAAGGCACGAATCAAGAGGGGGTCAGCAGGGTTTGCGTGAAACAGATAAAAGTTGTACCAGAATGGTCTGGCAGAAAACAAACTTAAGCACAGGCCAGCTCTGCTGTGCATTACATGTTGTCAGATGAGCCTTCAACTTATGTCTATCAGCTGCATTCTATGCACATGAACTTGAGTACAAGTTTTTTACACTTTTTCGACGACTTTCTGTTTTCTTTACTGTAGACGATGAGATGTGTCCGAACGGAGCCATCATCAGTAAGGCACTCGTGTGTGACGGCAATGACGACTGTGGAGACAACACAGACGAGCAGAACTGTTGTGAGAACTAACGTGTCTTCTTATCTTCGCTTCCTCTCTCCTTGCTTGTAAAGTTGTTGTTTAATGAATAAAACTCTCTGATTTTCATGAGTTGGACCTTTAAAACTGTCGCAGAATGAACATCATGTGCTCTTTCTCTGATTGACTTTCCAACTTACGATGCAAGTTTTTATGACATTTCTGCTGTCTTCTTTTGTTATGTTTGTAACCCCTATGCTACAACCTACTACAGCTGTTGCAGGTGGCTGAATGTGTGGTTTCATCTGTTGTTTAGAATGTGCTTTGTATCTGTTTTCTGTCATGCTTGTAATAAATTATTGCCCTAACTTTATATCCATCAACTAAACTTGTCTCATTTTTCAACATATAAGATGGGAATGCAGGTTTGATGTTTCTACTTGTGTTTGCTACAGGCGAGCGGCGGGGCAGGGTGGACTGCAGCAGCAGAGGAGAAGGTAAGTCTTTACTCTCACTGCAAAGCTGATTTTTTATTTACTTCAAGTTCACACAAAAAAAACTAGAGTTCGGTGACCTCATACCTCCATGAAAATTTAGAGCTTTCGTAAATTTCATGCAATTGATTAACACATTAACATAATTTATGCATGGTGTTATTCATCATTGACTGCCGTACACATGTCATAATTATAAAATTCCCATTATTAATCATAAAGCGGCTTTGCAATTTTTACATAAATTATGCAAATAAGTTCCTCATTACCATATTTGGTATCTGCTTATATTCCACCTATCATAATCAACAAGTGTTACATTTATTGAAATCCTGTTATTGCAAACAATGGAATTATACAATTTTCTCATTAATTATGCAAATTATTCCCTCATTAGCATAAGATGCATATCATTATTAACATCTTTGCCCAAGCTACCTGCATACCTAAAATGCAGGCAATCCGTCATTCCTTTCTGCAGTTATCCTCTTTGGAGTGTCTTGACAAAAACGCCCCTGCAGTTCCACAATTAAATGTTAGGAGGATGAAACTAGCTCCACTTTGTCATGACGCTAAAAGCTATCTACCACTAAAATGTCTCGACCATATCACGTCCGGGACAAGAGATACATTGGAAAAACTGCTATGATAGAATGTTCTCATTAATTATGCAAATGTATTCCTATTTTGCATAATTAGTATCTTACCTTGTACAACATTGTCTAAGGTACCTACATACCAAAAATCATGCAAATCCGTTGTTCCCTTCTTGAGTTATCGTCCTCAGAAGTTTTTGACAAAAATGCCCCTGCTATCCCAAAACTAGACGCTAGGGGGCCCAAACTAATGTCAATTTTTCCTGAACACAAGAGCTATCTAATACTGAAAAATCGTGACCATAGCATGTTCAGAACACGAGATAGCAAAACCGGAAGTTGCGCTGCAGTACCAAGGGGAGCCGCTAGGTGGCCCAAAATCTAATCATTTCCAGCTTTCATCACACCCTACCAACACACCAAGTATGAAACCAATCCATCCAACCGTTCTTGAGTTATCTTGTTTACACACACACACACACACACAGACAGACAGACAGACAAACGCTGGGTAAAATATAACCTCCATGACATTTCATGGAGGTAACAAGGCTCTAAGAGCCTATCAAGCGTTTTGGGTTCCTGTATTTGACTGTAATGACGGATAGTTTCTATCCCTCAGGTGCCTCTGCATGTGACAATGGCGCCCTGTTCCTCACGGCTACTCGCTGTAACGGTAGAGACGACTGTGGGGACAACAGTGACGAGAGGAACTGCAGTGAGTTCTGCACACACGATATTTCCTGACAACCATTCAAATTGTGCAGAGCACTAGAGTATTCACCAGGAAGGGTAAAGTGGCCTCTAAAAACACAAGGTTCCCTCAGAATATTTAGGAGCTAAACATAAAACCGCCTGTTGCTTGCAATAACCTTTTCCATCTCATGTGTCTATTAAGCTATAGGTTGGCACTTAGTTTAGCTGTCTCATGTGTAGGCTTATTGTTGGGTGTTCAAGTTAACAACTGTTCACAACAATCAACCACTATGATCAGACTTCCTGTGCCTGCTGGTAAGAATGTACAGTCCTTTCGTGCGCAGCGTTTACGATGTAACGTTTTATGTCCGCAGACTGTTACTATCTACATGACAGAGGGGCGAGCTACAGGGGCCTTGCAAACCGGAGCGACTCGTGTCAGTTCTGGACATATCAGTACCCCCACCCCCATAACCACACTCCCCAGGCCTACCCACGGGCAGGGCTGGAGCAGAACTACTGCCGGAACCCGGACGGGAAGGACAGGCCGTGGTGCTACACTAAAAACCCGCTCATCAGGTGGATGTACTGCGAGGAGGTCTTCGCCTGTGACGGTAACTTCAACTTTTTTTATCTTCAAAGAAGGTGCTCCTACAAACTCAAGCTCGTAGACTTACAGTCCATCCCCTTGTTTTAGCTCCATGATAGACGGAGGTATGCTTTTTTGTCCGTCTCTGTGTTTGTGTGTTTGTTTACATGGTTGTGTATCCGGATATTTGTGCTCAGCATTACTGAAGAGCCACTGGACTGTGATGATATTTCTTAAGTGGGTAAATGAAGGTCAAAATCAATTATAGAATGACCTTGAAATTGCAGCAGAACTTCCGGTTTTGTATCTTCTGTCCTGACGTGGTTTTCTGTTCTCAGCTCCACCGACGCGATGCTTCTACGCAGCGGATAGGGGGAGGAGCTATGCGGGACAGATTAACAGGTGAGCGGGGAGGAGCTATGCGGGACAGATTAACAGGTGAGCGGATAGGGGGAGGAGCTATGCGGGACAGATTAACAGGTGAGCGGATAGGGGGAGGAGCTATGCGGGACAGATTAACAGGTGAGCGGATAGGGGGAGGAGCTATGCGGGACAGATTAACAGGTGAGCGGATAGGGGGAGGAGCTATGCGGGATAGATTAACAGGTGAGCGGATAGGGGGAGGAGCTATGCGGGACAGATTAACAGGTGAGCGGATAGGGGGAGGAGCTATGCGGGACAGATTAACAGGTGAGCGGATAGGGGGAGGAGCTATGCGGGACAGATTAACAGGTGAGCGGGGAGGAGCTATGCGGGACAGATTAACAGGTGAGCGGATAGGGGGAGGAGCTATGCGGGACAGATTAACAGGTGAGCGGATAGGGGGAGGAGCTATGCGGGACAGATTAACAGGTGAGCGGATAGGGGGAGGAGCTATGCGGGACAGATTAACAGGTGAGCGGATAGGGGGAGGAGCTATGCGGGATAGATTAACAGGTGAGCGGATAGGGGGAGGAGCTATGCGGGACAGATTAACAGGTGAGCGGATAGTGGGAGGAGCTATGAGGAACAGATTAACAGGTGAGCGGGGGAGGAGTAATGCAAGACAGGGGGAGGAGTTATGCCTCCCAGTCCCCCCACAGCCATCCCCACACACCACAGGCTCATCCTGATGCAGGCCTGGAGGAGAACTTCTGCCGTAACCCTGACAACAAGGAGCGGCCCTGGTGCTACACCACGGACGGCACGCAAAGTTGGGACTACTGCAACGTGATGGAATGTGCTGGTTAGTAAATCCAAAGTTATGATTTATTCTCGGCACCCAAACTTTATTTACAGATAGTAAAAAATTCATCGTGAATGCCCAAACTTCGTGATCCCGAAAAAAAGGGTCAAACGTCTATCGTCGAAGGATCCTAGCCTGGTAGCCTAACCTATTATAGTCGCCTAGTCTCTTCTTACTCTATATTTGTAAGAAGAAGAAAGACTCATTAGCTTTAAAAGGTTTGTATACCAGACTAGAAAGACTGTAGAAGAGCTTGTTCCTCATGGTAGGTTTACCTCATGATGAACTCGGTTATAAGTTGTATCAAACCCAGTGGTGTAGAAAGATGTAACTGCATTATCATCATCAAGTTTCAACACCGTATAGAAGAATTGACTCTACTATTGAGCGAAAGACTTGTACCTTAAGTTTGTTATCTATACTAGAGCGCCAGATATTATTTAGTTTGTTACATAAATTCAAGGCCATGGTTTTCCCAATGCTATAATCATTTTCAAAGTTTATAATGTAGGACCCAAGATATTTGAAGACCTCTACTTGTTTTATTATTTTTATTTTATTCGCATTCATTTTTTGAGCATGGGACAAGAAGCTCACAATGAGCTTATGGTGGTCTTCTGCTCTGTATATTACATACAATGACAGTCAAAAGTAACAAAATTGTTTTATGCAAGTTCCAGAGAGAGATTTGAGCCCTGTTTGTAATACTTGTACTTGTGAATTCAGTCTTCATTACAATAAAGTCCCACTTGTGCCGCTGCTTTCTCGAAAGACTGAAAAAGATCTTCAGCATCCTCTTGACTAGGTGTGTTAACAGTGCTAGACCGTCTGCAAAGTCTAGATCTGTAAGATTTATAGCAAAGTGTCGACTACTTCTTCTAGGTTGGATTTCAGGTACCCTTTTCCTGCATACTATCCAATGAGAGGCGCAGAGCATAGTGTAGTTCCGCAAGGAACTATCCTGGAACCATTACTCCTCCTCTTGTACATAAACGACTTGCCAGACCAGCTCGATTCAAGTGTGAGGTTATTCGCCGATGATTATCTTTGATATATATATAGTCGCAGAGCATAGTCTAGTATTATGATGAAGAGAAAATGTGCCAACGTGTCCCCCTGGAGGACGCCAGCTGTAGCTGTAATACCCCCTTCACATTATATACGATCTTCGGACGTTCTTCGCGATCGCAGGAAGGTCGGCTGATTTTAAGATCTTAAGATGGTCTTGCGTATTTTTCGCCTCAAAACTGTCCCCCTCACATATACGCGAGGCTCGTGAGATCGACGGTCAATAAATCTATGATAATAAACCTCCCATGACCTCTTGCACGCGGACAAGGTAACACAAAACGTTCCTCAAAAAAGGCAAGAGATCAATAAATGTTGCTTATTTTGTTGTCGGAATCTTTTTAACCAATGAATGGATGCGCGGGCATAATAGAAATGACGCAAGAAAAGAAAGTGTGTCACAAAGCCAGCCTACATACTGCCACAGGGGCCACAATGTTAGAATTACCCTCACATTCCCAGAAACTCAATATTTGTAAACAAACGGAAGTCGGGCGAACGTCGCCCGAACGTTGCCCAACTGACGGGCGTTCGCCATCCGATTTGCGCTCGATGATTAATAACTATGTCTTTGCTCGCCTATCGGTCTTCAATCGTTGGATTGACGCAAGACTATTGACCGATACCCTTGCAAGGTACACACGATTTGTACGCACAATCTGCGACTCGGTAACGAGCTGTGCGATTTTGGAGATTTCCTTCGACTAGTCGCATATGTTAAGAACATGTTTCGCTGCACCGCGACCGTCGTAAGACTCCTGAAAACTGCCGGCGATCCGTAAAAATCGCAAGATGATCGTGAGAACACCGTACGTCTTACTCACGAAAATGTCATTCAGAGTTCGTAAACTAGTCTTCCGATCGAATCGCGCCTATTGTGAAGGGGGTATAACTGCAGCTGAAACTGCAAAGCATGCGTCACAGCAATCATCTGAAACGTAAGGTTAAAAAACAGTCAAGTTTGTCTGCTGCAAGGACAGCCATTTATTCGTTGTTATCTCATCCTTTTTCTCCAGATCCTCTGTCACTGGACTTTACCGGCCAGGACTGCAAAGGAGCCTACACCTGTGGTAACCTACCTTTCGGCGTACGGAGACTGTGTTATTGTGACAACGACTGCCGCTTTTTTGGTGATTGCTGTGTAGACTTCGAGTAAGAAGTCGATCTTTACTTTCGTGAATAAATAACGCTCGGCTAGTGGTCGGCCTGGATGACCAGTACGCATCTCTTTTTGCATACATCATGTTATAACAATGGAGCATGTCAGAGGTGTTGGTTCCCATGGTGATAGATCCTACTATGACTGGTTCCCATGGTAACAGAGAATCCTGACCTCGTACTGATATCCCTTTGCAAATCATATGATGACTAACTTTACAGAATTGTAGTTTGCCGTAACTAGAGTGACTTACTGTGACTTTATTACATCCACTACAGAGAAGACAGCCTTGCTGCAGCGCCCCCTGACTACCACCACCTGAAGTGGAGCTGTGTGCTTTCTGATAGAAGTTCCTATTGGATGGTGGCTGACTGCCCTGACGGCTGGACGGATGACGTCACAAGGGATCAGTGCGTGAAACAGGTGGATCCCTTCAACCCAGGTGATCTGGTTTACCGGATGCCCGTGGTAGACACTTCAACTCGTGTTAGGTCTGGATTAGGGCCTGGATTAGTGGATGGAGTCCCCTACAGAAACATATTCTGTGCAATGTGTAACAAAGTGTCTTTAACAAACGTAACCTTTGGGGAGCCCCAATTGGGGTGTTCAGGACTGATTAATCTGTCTTCACACACCCCTAAAGGTTCACAAGCGTACATCAATGTCACTGATAGTAAGAAAGATTGCATTGGAATGAACAAGATAGTGTTCTCCTCAAGCGAGTCATATGCTAGACCTTGTTTCCAGGCTGATGTTTCCCACGAGAGTTGTAATGTTACTGCCTGTAGGTCCTATAGTTATGCAATAGGCATTGGACATACCATTTACAAAAATGTCCACTGTGCTGTTTGTGAAGGAATCTCTCTTACGGCAACCACACATTTAAGGTGTGGTAATACTAAGGTTAGCGATAGTACTTTGGGAGGTTGCAAAACAGACTGTGTTGAAAGATTCTCACTAACTAATCTGTTCAACTTTAACGCCGATGAGGGTGGTGGAAATCAATGCACCGCCGACACTTTTTACGATCCCTTCACAGACACATGCCGGCTCCTCTCGTCCTCCCGTAGAGCTCACGGCTCATCAAACAAAACTATTCCCGCACAAAACTGCAGCGACCCCGCTTTGACGTTCACAGCGGAAGAGTTCCGTGTCCTTCCCAATGGCAGTGTCCACCTGTTGAGTTCTAACGTGTCCTGCCCAGCTGAGCAGGTGGCCATTCTGAACACAACAGCATCGATCTGCGGGGAGTGCATACTGCAGCACTTCTCGAACAACACACAGCCAACCAACATTCGGGACCCATACCAGGGCTGGTTAACCCTGGGTCTTGTGATAGTGTCTGCAGTAGCAGTGATTCTTTTCGCGGTCTACTCTGTTCGGTCTGGCCAGTGGGAAAAAGTCGCGGAAAAGCTGAAGGTACAGATGATGGCATGCGTGGCATTTGCTGAAGCCATGTTTGTGGTTCGTGTGTGGGTCCCTCTCGGAGTGGGCTGTGCAGTGTTCGCCATACTTCTGCACTACCTCCTGCTGACCATCTTCACATCCATGAACGCGCTTGCTATTGATCTCTTTCTTACGTTTGGTGACGGTTTAGAAAGAGTGAAACTGCACCAGTACCGCTTGTATACCTGTCTGATGCCGGTGCCTGTAGTAGTACTGACAGTGATCGTGGAGTTCGGCAGTTCTGTCAGGGTGGGGTACGGAGAGAACTGTTGGATCGGCAATCCGACTGCCAGTCTGGTGGCTTTCGGAGTTCCTGTCCTCTGTGCCTTTCTGGTTAATGGCGTCTTGGTCACTTTTGTCTTGCTGGCCATACGGAAGTCGTTTAAGATAGCCGACGCTGCACTGACGCGCTCAAACAGTACCAAGGCCTGGGTCTACGTGCGTGTCTCCTGTCTGATGGGGTTCACCTGGCTTCTCGGCTTCGTCTATCCTTACGTCAACAGCCCAGCTGTCGAGTACTTCTTCATCGTGCTGAACGCTTCTCAGGGCCTTCTACTGGCCCTGATAATGACAATAACGTCAAAGATGGTTAAGGAATGGAGGTCTGCGATCGGAGCACGCTTGAGTCTGGCCGAACCAGATCAGGACAGCGGTCGAACCACCACCACTGGTACCAACCGGGCAACCATCGGAGGGAGAACTGGGATGGCGGCATCTGGAACCGACTCAGCCACAGACGTAGCCATGACAACTCCCACTGATGTCGAGGAGAACAGGACGCGACTTCAGCCAGGGAAAGGACGAACCTCCACAGCCAGGGCCCGGCGGGTCATCGGAGGTCGAACCGTCTCCGCTGGCAGTAAGAGCATCGGGGGTGAATCTCAGGTAAAGGCAGGTGGAACCGGCTTTGCGGAGGAGATCCCCATGAAAACTTTAGCTGCTGTGCACGTCGATGAGAACACCGCAGGTGAGACAGAGGTAAAGGAAGATGGAACCGGCTCTACTGAGGAAATCCCCATGGCAACTGTTGCAGTTGTAAGGGAGAACAATGCACGCGCTCATTGCGATGAGCCTCAACAGGACAAACCTGGAGGAACCGCATCTGCAAGCAGCCAGCAGACCGCCGCAAGTGAAGCTGGGACAGTGGTAGGTGGAGCCGACCCTACTGCAGACATACGGTCTGCCACCGATGTGGAGGAGACCACGGCATGCTCTTCTCTTCCTGAAGCTCACCAGAACAACGGAGGAACCGCCACTGTTACCAACCAGCAAACTACCGCAGGTGAAGCTAAGGCAAAGGCAGGTGCAGTCGAGTCTGCTGCAGTCAAACCCATGGAAAATGTCGCCGATGTGGAGGAGACCAGGGCACACCCTCCTCTGGCTGAAGCTCATCAGAACAATGGACGAACCGCAACTGTCAACAACCAGCAAAGGAAAATGATGAAGCAGCCGGTAGAGCCGTTTCCATGACAACCTTGGCTTATGTGGAGGAGAACTAATCTCCACGTTGATCTACCGGTGGGAAGACAGTATCCTGCTGGACACTGTTTTGGCCCTTTGATCTGCTTGGAGATTAGAGAAGACCAAGGCTAAAGGGAGTCGTTCTGCGAGCGTTACAGAATAAACACACGCTGGCACAAACACAAACTCACAGATAGACAGACACTCTAACACATACATACACAGACGAGCCCAAACAATGCCCCCCTCCCTTGATCCCGCGGTTGTTGCATGACCAATTCCTATGACTCTCTTTGATCTGACGGTTGTCTCGAAGAACATACCGATACCTTTAGCCTCCCCTTGCCTTTAGCTTTCCCTACATACAGACAGCAGCCAGTACTATTAGCTAAACTTTCAGTGACTCAGTGACTTGTGAATGCCATTCACTGCCATTTTAGTGTTGGATATGTCACGCTATTATTTATTTTTCCCCTCTCTCTGTCCGTATTTCAGTGACGTGAGTTGTTGTGATTCGGAATCTTTGTAGATTGCTTTGCATGCTAGACATATATAGAAATATTTGGATACAACACGGAATATTTGGATGCAGCCAAATAAACCCCTTAGGGACTATTCGTGAGCAGCAAGGTGCAAATTGTGAAATGATTGAGACAAGTAAGTCCAAGTGCTTTTGTATATGGATATCATACTCTATGGAGCTAGGTTCTTGATGGTTTTTAACATTAAGAGAAGCATTAGTCGTGCTGCGAACGTTCCAGAGGGAACACACTGGCAAAGACACAAACTCACAGACAGACAGACACGCACAAACATACATGCACAGACGAGCTCCCTCCCTGCCATGAGAGTGAGAGAAGCATTAGTATGTATGTGTATGTATGTATCATATAGTCAGAGTAAAGAGAAAACACTGTCATTTTTGTACAAGCACGTAAGGTAAAGGGTGTATTTGTGTAGTCGGAGATGTCGTCATGAAGCTGTACATGTAAATGTTACAAAAACATGCACCTTATATAAACAAGATATTGGGTTTGAAAGAAACAAAGTAACAAAGTAATAGTTTACTATTATGATCATTGATACAAACCTGTGAATTTTTTTTAAAACATTTAAAAATCTGCTGATTATAAACTAAAGTGCCAGCATCTATTAATGGCAACTGTAGAAATGCCCATGAAAACTGTCTTGATGCAGCAAACCTGTTGTATGTAACCTTTATGCCAATATTAGTCTATGGAGGAAATGTGAGTAAAATTGTCATGGTATTTGGCAACCAGACAGAACATATGAAAAAAATGTTGACATTTCCAATTTTGAAAGAATGCAATCATATGGTGATTTACTCTATACAAATGACTGTGAATAGTGTGGTACAGTGGTATCAATATAATATAATGTAATATGTTTATAATGTATATAACGTAACAGGAATTCAATACAATCAAGAACGCCTTTCTTATTGGAAGTTTGAGTGTTAAATGTAATTTAACATGCATGTTCTTGTTCTCTATGGTGAGCCAAATGGCCATCCACTATAGAAAATAATATCGCAATTCGTAGGAAGAGTATAATTCAGCAACGTTGTGCAAGAGTTAATCTATTTATTTATTTATTAACATTCTCCAAAATACAATGGAAGGTATGGCGGAACAGGTGTTTCCTGTTAAGGACATTGCTTCTTATTGGAAAAAAAAACTTCTTCGTGAAGAATAAACTGGCGATGCATGATGCCACATTGGTTTGACGTTCTTGTATTTCTAGTGTACCTTAAGTGAGACAGAAGTATAGGCATTCAGACCGCATCCTAACGTGCTAGCATCGCAGGCACACACAGATCGACTTCTCACACATGAAAAACTATGTTGGCACAAACACGGGGACTTGTAGGCCCACCAATGCAGTTTCGTAGAAAACATATAAGTCAAAGGCTGTCAAAAGTCTCCTACCTGGGGTTTAGTCAGTGGAAAACTCACATTGGCAGCGAAGTCCGACTTCTACCGTCTTCGTCTGGAAAGTGTCTATCATATTCATATTCATTCAAAGGTCAACACCGCAGCAGAACGAACTCGAGTGACTTTTGACCTCTCTAGGGAGGACATGGAAACGCATCTTTTAGACTGTCCAGGGCACCCCAAACATCACTAAAGCCTAGTTTTTTCACAAAATGAAATAGCCAAAAACCTTACCTGTAATTTCCAGCTCAAAAATGCCAACATTTCCCAAGGAAGGGGCTTCTTTCAACAAACCAAGTTCTGGCATAGAATTCCACCCAATACGCAAGCCTAACTGTAGACACTGGTACGTAGAAGGACTTGCAGACCACTTCGGAAAGGTGTTCACTTTGCAAAAAGATTTTATTCATACAAACATACCGAATATACAGTCTTCATGAGGCCACAGCAAGATAGTTGTACAGATGACGTCAGTATCGATTTACGCCTGGTTTAAACAAGGAGCCTTGATAAAAGCTTAAAAGAGAAAGAGAAAAAAGGACAATAACTTTGTCTCTCTCCGGCAATGGTCAACATACCGAAAGTTATAGTTTTTTTATATATGAGTTCTATGATAAAATATCAAATATGCCGTCAGTAGGCACATGGTTGAGTCTCAGTTCAATGCGATGTCATCCTTAGAATTTAACGCCAATTCACCTTTATCCGTTGGGTAACCTATATCCGTTGCTTTAAAA
>NC_049996.1:17517919-17533829 GCF_000003815.2 Branchiostoma floridae | reverse complement strand
GGGCCGGAAAACTCCGAGTGGGAGATGAAGCCGTCGCGGTCTCGGTCCTCGTGCTGGAAGATTTCCCACAATACCTCAGTCATATTCTTCCCGTCGGGAATCTCAAGACCGTCGGCCACGAGCGTCTTCACGTAATCTTGGACCTTTAAGGAGGAAAACCAAGACGGTAGGTAAGGACAAAATAGGTGGATTTTCCTCACTTCACCAGGTGAAAAAATGGGTAAGTACGTAAAAATGGGCACCTGACTTCGGCCGGGGAGGTAAAAGAAAAGACTACCTTTACCTTCTGTCTGCACTGTGAATATAAGTTACTAACTTGAGTGCAATGCCACATTGTCCTCGTCTGTCCAAAAGTAAATAGAAAAAAAGGAGTTGGATGATACTGATACACCATTTGCTACCATCTAGATCTCTTATTGACCATACTGTGCATGTTCTTCTCTATTCCTTCATGAAAACATGGTTCCGAAATTTGCTTACTTCTTCAAAGGTAAAACAGGCAATTAAAGCAAGTCAATATATGATAGACCAGTGGAATCACTATAACCAGTATTTTCGAGGGCTCAAATGTAAGAAAACACATCTAAACACGATGGTATTAAGAAAGAAGGAACGTTATCACTGTACATCGAAGGTTATCAAACGAAAGAAGAAATTTTTACAACTGCCCATCGATTATGCTGTTCTAATTACAGAACGCCCTCCCTCCCGTGTCTTTCTACAAGGCTTACCTCCACAACAGAAAGCAGCTTATCTCCGTCCTTATCGATCTCTGCAAATGCGTCAGGAGCGGGGGGTGAGTCCAGTATATCCAACAGCTCAATGTTGAAGACCAGGGGCGACTCGTCCAACTGTTTGCCTGGAATACAGAAAGATAAAATAGTGTCAGATTTGCGGACAACAAAACGCCGTGTAGATGCAGCTCTATTTCCAAACACTAGGTGGCGCGCGCGAGCAGTGCGGCCAGTGACATACACGTGGCAGACATTGCCGTGCAGTTCTATCTTTGAATGCCAGGTGGCGCGCGTAAGCAGTGCGGATAATTTGACCTACATTTTGACCGTTAACGAATAGGACACTTTTAAACCAGGCGGGGCGCCAAGTTCTCCAGCGGCGTGCGGAGTGGCACACGTGGCGCGCAGGGGAGGAAAAAATAACAACCTCCGAGCAGATGTCCGGTTGGATAAGCGCTTTGTGACTGCCTGTCTTTTCTTTCTAGCCTAATTCCTACCGCGTAGGGATAAAGTATTTCGTTCGGGAGAGCTGTATGCTACCAAAGCCGAGGAATAGCCTGGATACCAGACTAACCCGATCTCACCAATATCTATCGTTATCAGGGTATGATTCGGTTGGTCTGTGTTGGCCCTGGAAGCAATCTGGCTTCCAGGTTAGCCTCAAAACAGCCTCACAACAGCCCGGCATCCATAGAGTCAGAGCTCAGTCTTTTAGCGTCAGGGTAGTAAATGACTGGAATGCCTTACCATTATAACTTTTACAGTTAATTTTGGCAGAAGAAGTACAAGTTGAGAGTGAGGTTAAACACCTCTATTTTGACCAGACAATGTCACTATATTCATTATCAAAAGTACCCACCAGTGTTTGTTTGTTTGTTTGTTTGTTTGTTTGTGTTAGACACTACTAGTGTCTCTAAGCATCTCTTTGTCTGAAATTAGTTCAAAACTAGCCTAGATAAACTGTCGGAGAGCGAGAAGCACACTCTGTGATGGTCGACGTCGGGAGCTTTAATACAGGCGTTGGGTCTGCCTTCATCCCGAGGATGGTATCCAATTCAACGGTATCCATCCAAACGTGTCGCCTCAGAAAACGTTACGATTTTCCACCCCAACATCTGCTTGGAGATCACAATATTGTGCTGCCTCGCGTCGTGCGCCCGATTTGCGTGTATCATTAGACTGGAAATCAGGACACCCTGTCCACTTTATGTGTATCATTAGACTAGAACTAGGACAGCGCTGCGGGCAGTAAATAACGGTTGTGGCATACCGAGGGTAACCATGGAAACAGACGAGCGGGCGCTCCTACCGAGCTTTGTAAGCGAAATCGACTATTTAACATACACATACGAACATACTAGAAACATACCAAACGAAGGATGAGTGCATTCAGTTTTTAGCCTGGGTGTCGACTTGATTTTGCGTATAATAATAAAAGTATAGGTATAGGACAAGCCTGGATGCCAAACTGTTTCCAGGGCAGGACCTACACAGACCAACTCCACGGCACTACAGCCAACATAATACCAGGCCCGGTATGGTCGGATAGAAATTGGGGACTTTGGCCAAGTTTGGAATAAAAGTCTAGTAGGAGTTAATTGGCCTAGGAGTGAACTGACCGTCAGGTGGATAGACTAGATGGATAGGCAGCAAATTATTTTGGCAACAAGTCTGTTTGAAGACTACGGCGAACATGCCCCGAAGGAAATTCTACGACCCCCCACTCCCTAGACTGAATCGCAGAGGGGCAAGGTGATTACAAAATTTCACAAAAACGCACTTCGAGTTCGGACACGGAAATTCATGATTGCAACACAATCAAAAACCTCCGGCAGTCCAAGAAATGATCTGGTTTCCTTCAAGAGACTGTCGGAAAGGTCCCTTCTTCTTGTGCGATTCTCACGGCTCGTTCCGTTGTTTGCTGTTTTACGGCGCCCCGCACGAACTTCAGGTGTTGGTAAGAAACTCGAGAAAGGCCGCTTCTGTTTTTACTGAGGTTTAAGGAAACCCTAGGTCTGTGATCGCAGACGAAAGACGAGATTTTGTTTTGTCACCCTTGAAACTGGCGGATGGACATTGTGACCCTGGCATCTCCATCTACATCTGTCCGTGCCACTGTCAGTTCCACAGGATTGGCAATAGTTTGCAAACATTGCCACATTGCATTGGTGGGTAGGAGCCCCAGTATATATCGGATGGTACCCAGGCTATGAGCCTGGCCCCGAGCCACACAGACAGCGAGTGAAGCTATCTATCACGTCCATGAGGAATTCTTTTGGATCTCATGCAAATCGTGCGGTTTCAGCACATCCCTAACCCAGCGGGGACATATCAGCCCCACATTTGGGACGAGTTTGCGTCGCGAGGTTCCCATTATCGGGCCGGCCTCCCGCGGGTCCCGGGCCGTCGGTCACAGGGGACGGACACATACAGTCTCCTAGCAGATCTATCGGGCAAGGCAGTCTCTACCCTGGGAGCCAGACAGGACCGGGTAGCTAGCGAGTTTTGTACGGGGACCCAAGGCAGTCAGCCCGCAGAGCTCACATTAGTGCTCCGGGGAGTCTAAGCCTGAAGGAGTTATCGCTACCCTTTGGAGAAGGGTAGATAAACTGTCCTAGCTGCCCGATCCCGGCTGGCTCCCAGGGTAGGCAGTCTCCAAAGGGCTAAACAGTACCCAATAGGCCACCATGTTCAAGATAACATTCACCCCTTTGATGAAAACTGATTAACCATTCGCACTATCTGATATTATCATCATCAGTCAACAGACTGAATTTCTGCCAGATTTGAAAGTGATAGAGTCGTTCTTCGGATGTAAAAAAAAACAAGTGCTTTTAAAAAAGCTGGCATTTTGCCAATGTTTGCGTGTGTGAACGTTTTTTTCTAGTTATTAGAATGTCATATAAATAGAACAGAGTAACTAATCCTGATATTGGCGCATGGAGAGATTCACATATGTGCCTGAACTGCAGCAGATCTAGACGCCACCTGTTAAAATTTGCGTGAACTGCAGCAAATTTCACTACACATTGCCTGTTTTTGAGTGAGCTCTGTTGCGGGGCATTTTTAATTTTTTTTTTTTTTAATTTTTATTTCTATTCGGCAAAAAAACGAAGCGGCGAATCCGTTAACCAAAGAAATAAATTGGTGTGGCCAAATGGATGTAAAAATTAGTATTTTAATGGATGTAAAAAAGAAAAAAAAAGTTGAAAAAAATCTACCTCCCCGGGTCGAACTGGGTGCATTGGTTTAGAATGCGTAAACTTTACCCCTGCGCGAACATGTTGAAGAAATGCCTGTTTTAACAGGTATACAAATGTTTGGCATGGATTGAACAGGTCCGTTCATCTCAACATCACAACGGCGACTACACTAAAAGAGTGGAGTGCGAAAGAAACATAGAAGACAGCGCATATATAGGCAAATGTTTCTACGCAATACATTTCAAACATTTCAGAGCCGGTCTAGCATAGGAAATTTACTTTCCTGTCACCGGCTCCTCTCAGAAAATTCGTTCTAGTGAGCTCAATGCATAAATAAATGAATAAAGTGTATTCTTCATCAAACAAGTCATGTGAGGTATGGTACTCTTTATGTATTGGTCTGTTTTACATTGCTGTAACTGTAAGTTAAGTTTTTTCGATGAACAGGTTCGATGTTTTCTTTTAGGAGTGACTGGAAGTTACGGCTAAGTTTTGAGTCAGGTGTAAAATGGAAACGTCCTTTCTCAATGGAAACCTACCTGCGGAGTGTAGGCCTGGTCCAAGGTACGCGATGTGGGAGGGGTGCGGGGGGATCATCAGTTCGCGCTTCTCCCCGACACACATGTCCATCAGACCCTGGTCCCACCCCGGGATCATTTGGTCTCGTCCAACCACGAACTGCAGCGGCTGGTTTCGGTGGTAGCTGGGGAAGAAAGCGGTTCAAAACGGAAAGAATGAGTGAATGAGGGAAGAAAGAAGGAAGGAAGGAGGGAGGGATGTAATCTCTAGATGTAATCCTTTACTTCCATTTCTCTCTTTCAGTCTTTCTGTCTTGCAACTCTCTCCTGACATTCTCTTTTCTCCTATCGATCTTCCTTCGGTCCTCCTTCTCCCTCTCTTTCGCTTACTCTCCCTCTCTCTCCTTCTCTTTCTCTCTCTCCTTCTCCCTCTCTCTCTCCTCTCTCTCTCTCTCTCCTCTTTCCTCTCTCTCCCCCTCTCTCTCTCCTCTCTCTCTCTCTCTCTCTCTCTCTCCTCTCTCTCTCCCCTCTCTTTGTCACTCTCTCTCTCTCTTTCTCTCTCTATCGCACACGCACAGATACAGGTAGTTGTATCCCCGTTATCGTCTCCAGAGGCACCAGACAGATTTACTTGAGACGCATCCTGGGGGCCAGCCGGGATCGGGCAGCTAGTACAGTTTATTCGGTGGCCCAAGACAGTCAGGCCCGCCGATCTGCTATTAGCGCTCCGGGGAGTTCGCTAATGTGAGATCGGCGGCAAGACTGCCTTGGGTCCCCGAACAAAACTCGCTAGCTACCCGGTCCTGTCTGGCTCCCAGGGTACTTGAGACGTGAACCTCCGCGTATGGTCCGGATTAGTGTGTGCATGTACTTCAACAAGCAGAGAAACATCTTTAATGTAAGGACAACGTGCCCCCAAGGAGAATCTATCCTCTAAGGATTTTGTAAGATGGATAGATACATAGATACGCCTATAGATACATAGATATTAGATTCGTCGATAGATACATAGATAGCAAATTCACCGATAGCAAAGATAACTAGATAGATAGCAAAGAGTACAGATCCCAGCATGAAATCACGTTTTTCTCTATTATTATTATCATTATTACTATTATTATTATTATTATTATTACAACAAGAAGGACCTACAGTACACAGTGGTGGCACACTCGAGCAGACTGGCTTATATCAACGGCACCACTGGGCAAAACATGATACATGACGTTTGTAGGAGTCTGTAGGAGTCTTAGGTATATAATGTTAGGACACCGAAAGTCTTTCCGGATTTCCCCCAATATCCGTGCAGCGGTGCGGAATGTTTAGCCCGAAGCCGTAATGAGTTCTGGCTGTGCCGTTTGGCCGCTCACGGCGGGAAGGTAGGTGTTAGGGGTGCGGGCACGATCGTAGAATTCGGCCAAAATAAATCGGTAAATCGGCCAGAGGAGTCAGTCCACGCTATATTTAAGGTTCATGCTCCCCCTCCCTGCGCGACCTGCCAACTCCTCTAGTAGCAAAACTACCCTGGCAATTTATTCTCCCTATTATAGCCAGCTTAGTCAGTATGGCGGAGACTAGGAAGGTGCCTTCAGTCGTGGAGTTGTCACACAGTTTGCCACATCCGCGGGACACGCCGAATCTGGTTCTGCTACCATGGTTACCGGAGCGTGTTTCTTAATTTGCTACATGTGCAAATAGCCAGGATGCCAGACTGTTTCCCGGGTCTACATGCCCCCCACCCCCCCGCAAGGAAACTGTACCATAGCCCTCCTGGAGTTCGACCACGAGATTTATCTATCTATATTATCTATTTTGTATCTACATTTCTATCTATCTATGTAAACATGTATCTGTCTGTGACTCTCTCTTTGCGGCTGGTATTCCGTGGCTCGAACCCTCACTCTCTCACTCTCTAGCGGAAAAAATAATGCGTTTGAGGCTTCCATCTATAAAATCAAATTATTTATGTGACCCATTAACCCCAAAGCCGACTCTCAGGTCGACAAATAAAAATGATCACAGCCAAGAATTCTTTCCCACATCTGCTTTGCGATCAAGACTCCTCAGAAGTCGTGTAAACAGTATCTCGAGCTGATCCCAGTCAGTTCTAAGAAAACGTTCGGTGCTAGTTGCAAATAGGAAACAGGTGCATATATGTATCTTATTTAGGAACGTTGCCAGATAATCGGCAGAGATAGATATGTAGGAGACACAACAGGGGAGGGAGGGATTGGGAGGCTACATTGGGGGTTCACCGATTCCATCTCCTTGACACTATTTGACTACAATGCTGCCCTCCGAAAGTTCAATGTGTGACATACACGATAGTCCCTACTAGACTATTGTTATCTGGAGCTTCAGACTTCCAGCTACAAAACGTTTATGTTTTTCAGCTAGCTACAAACAGTAAGTTAACATGACGTTTATTCATTACATGTACTGTATTACAATAAAAAGTATTCTTCGTGTACTAAGGTAGCTAAACACTTGATAGACAAAAATGATAGATTGAAACAAAATCTGTAAAATTGAAATAGAGTTAAAGTTTTTCTGGCCCCCTGTTTTCGTTACTGTTACTTGTACAAAAAACATGACCTAAATACTCAACTGCTTGGAAATAAGAGTAAAGTAGTATAGAAATAGAATAGAATAGAATAGAATAGAAATGAATAGAGTAGAGTAGAATAGAATAGAATAGAATAGAATAGAATAGAATAGAATAGAATAGAATAGAATAGAATAGACCTTCACCTCCAGAACCCCCTGCACGCCCTCCCCGTGTACGTGCGGGTCCCCCGGGCGCCCGGCCGATAAGCGGCGGGTTAATTGTGCGCGGCCTCCCGAACATTTGGTTCGGATTTACCGGCGGGACGGGTCAGCACGGAACGGTCTTTAACTCGTCACGAGATCTGTCTGGGGAAAACACGCGAGTCTGATACGGCTTTTCAACAACTTCACTCGGCTTTATTGACATGGCTATCACCCTGCTATGTAATTTACACTGGCTAAAGTTTGATTCCATTCACCAACCTTGCATTCACAGACCTCTACATGCAAGATAGCCTGGCTCCAGGCCCCCAGCTAGGCCTATAATCGGTATATACCGTGTTTATCAGGGTCTAACTTAAAGCTGGCCTGTGTAGCGCCCCTGGAAATAGCCTGGCATCCAGGCTACCCAAGCCTGGCCTGGATACCAGACCCCAGCCCGGTCTCAACAATATCGTGTACACAACAGTGGCTACAGTACGGATTGACTCCCAGTATGAGGTCCAGTATGTCCAAACGCTACCATTTTGAGCCTGTGAGTAGGAGACTGGTCTGGATTTGGATAAGCGCTTTTTAATTGCCACGCGTGGCTCTGAATACAGGTTAATGTCCACTGAAAAAGTCTGTATGTTTCACCAGTAGCGCCGCTATCGCTGTTTTACGAGTCCCTGTTGTAACTAAATTTAGAATCACTCAACCTATCGTTAAACTGATATTACAAGCATTGGCCAGGCGCAGTGGTTACTAGTACAATGTACTAGTATTATTGCATGGTTGGGTTCGCTTCTTCACGGTAAAATGTAGGAACTCATTCTGTCTATGTTGTCCACGTTAAATTGAAAACGGATTGTTACACTGTGCATAATAATGGCGAGCAGTCCCCTGCATCTGCTTGGAGATTACCAGTGAAAATGGATGTCCTCCCGTCACGGTTAGCTAAGAAGGTGGGAAGACTTGTCATCACAGGAAACAATTTCTTAGACAGCTCCCATCAGGGGAACGCGTCCTGAAGGAGGAAGCGGGAGACTTGGGACGTAAGAAAGAGTCTAAATCTTGACATTGCGACCATCTGGTGAAGGTTAAGGCAAGAAAAAACACCAGGAGGCTTCATCACCTTGCGGGCTGTGAATTGACTTCCTCCCAAGGAACCTTAAGAAAAACACGGCGTCTTGACAGGAGGTTCTGTACGTCGTGACTTGACATTCGTCAAGGTCAAGTGTGAAGCAAGTGTGTGAGTAGAGGTCGCGAACTTCTTGATCTTACAAGTTATTCCTGTCTGGAGGGATCTAAACACGACCAGGGGTCTGGCACAGGATGCCGTATTGGGAGTGCGGACTGGAGAGTGTTTACGGGTTGGAGTTACAGCAAATCTAGTGGCGTCTTTGAGACAATCTTAAGAGTTTTGAGAGTTAAGAAGGGCGGAGAACATTCATGTAAGATTGTAGCAAGGTAGCCAGGAGTCCAGACACCCAGTCCGATCTCAATGATATCTACCGTTACGCGGTCTGTTGGCCTGTGTAGGCAAAACGGTCGCGTAAAAAAGCGCATTGGGTTACTCACGGTTTATAGCAAGTTTACGAATTTTAAATCTTAAAATACATGAGAGTGAACCTGAAATTCGAGCTAGTTTCGCGTATCATTGAAGTTTCTCCTTTATTCTGGGTTCCGTTCGAAAAGTTCTTTATCAATGAGAAGCATGATTTATAAGAAGCTCAAATCGACCTTCAGCACGTTTTCGGCAGCCGTCCGCTGCGTTTTTGGCACAAATATCTGAGACATTTTGGTGACTCGAACCACGACGGTCCTCTTTCCGCACCCACATCTGTCTGCAGCCCGCTGTACGTGTCCCAGTGCAGGCCACATTCCCACACGCTAGAGTGTGACATTTCAGTATCTGTCCCATCTCTGATAAGCTAAGGGCACAACCCGCCGTACGTGCAAATACGTGCTGTCTACATGCCAAAACGTGGGCAATCTTTTGGGATCCGTAAGTGGTAAGTACCGCCTCCGTACGAACTCGTAGGGAATCCGACGGATTTTGGAGCACGCAGACACGCCGTAGAACTTTACGTGCAGGAAAAAATTTCTCTGCCATCGGTACCATTACGGGCGACGCGCCTGCCCTGAACGTTTTCAGAAATACGTGGCGGACGTGGCCTCAAAAAAAAGTACGGACAAATTGCAGATTACACGTTCGGTTGGTTGTGCCCCTACTAGGGCCCTAGCTATAGCCATCTCTGCGTGTTTGCCACATTCCCACACGCTATAGTGTGACATTACAGTACTGCAGTATCTGTCTCATCTCCGATACCTATCTCTGCGTGTTCGCCACATTTGTAGGCCATACAGAAACGGGGACGTTTCATTAATCACCAAACGGCGTCTGGTAAAATATGTCGCAACAGCATCTCATCAGGTTATTGCAACATTAGTTCAAAATGATACAAACTTCAAGTTGAAATCTACGGTTCTTTTGGTACTTCGACAGTTCCAGTAAGCATCATTAGCAAACCTACAGAGAGACAGAGTTTTAGATTGGGGCACTGGGATACCAAATAAAGTCGAGTCTAAATAAAGACACAAAGAAGTATATCAAGCACAGAACATTTCCAAAAGGTCTTGTCACGTGACAAGCACCTGTTCCAAACGTCAAGATCACCTGTCACTCAAACAACGTCACCGCGCTAACCACGTGACCAGCACCTGTTCTTCACGACATCGCCGAGAGTCAACAAAAGCAACACTATCACTTCCCACATGTACACAGCCGGCATTCGTCCATCCATCCACAACTCACAGCTATCAAATCACCTGCCGTTTTCTCTATCCACCTACCCATCCCTCCTTCTATCTATTCATTCACACATTCATCCATGCGACGCTCAATCTACAATCTCTCCAACAATCCATCAATCAATCTCTTCATCCAGCAGCCAACCGTCCCTCTTTCCATTCATCCACCCTCCCTCATCATCATCCGTCAATCTCTCCAGATCCCTCCCTCCCTCCCTCCATCATCCATCCATCCATCTACCCATCATCCATTCATCTACCCATCATAAATTCATCTACCCATCACTCCGTCTCTCCACCATCCATCCTCCACCCACCCATCCATCCATCCCTCCCTCTCTCCATCCATCCATCCCTCCATTCCTTTCTCTCTCCCTCCCTCCCCTACCTTGAGTCGAACACGCTGCCGTCCGTTGACCCCAGTGACCCCATGAAGTGCACGGACAGCAGGTCCCCCTCCTTACTGGTCCTGTCGCACATCCGGGGGCGGGACACAACGCGCACGCGCATGCCCATGGGCGCCTCCACGTTGGTCACGAGAACGGGGAAACCCAGCACGCCGAGAAATATCGTTCCCAGGATAGCCAACAAACTGCGCATGCTCGATGGCGTCATCAAGTTCACCTTTTTGTGGTCCGTTTCCATCTTCACATTCTGCGTCATTTTCTTAAAAATCAAACCTCCCGTCTGCTCGAGTTTCAAACGCTGTGTTTTTCTTGAACGCTTTTCTCAGGGAGCGAAGCAAAATCTTCCAAGCTTTCTTCACAGCAAGCTTCAAATTCCTAGTATTCACCGAATTGCAAAGTTATCCAGTTTTGCGTACAAAGTTTTCCCTTCTCTGTCAGCCCGTCTCAGCAGCTGAACGGCTGCTTCTGAAGTTCTGTCCTCCGAGACGAAAACTCCAACACGGTCCTGAAAACTCGGGAAACCAAGCACGGAAATTAACAAGGACGTTTCAATTGGCCGGGAAAACCTGGACGTTCCGGTTCTGAAGAGTGAAAACGGAAGTTGACCCAACACGAGAGGTGACCAGATCGTCCCAGATCCAATCTAACAAGTCCCAAATGTAGGCCGGAGAGAAGGAGATGTCCGGCCAGCTGGTCGGTGGTGTCAGTGTGGCCGGAACGGTGAGAAAACTCGCTCAACTGCAACAACACGGCCACAAACCCGCAACAACACGGCCACAAACCCGCACAGACCGTCCTTTGTAGTCTGAAATTAGTCTTCCTCACAATTCCGCAGTCCGAATGTGTTTGCTTCTACTTCAATACGAACAGACAAACTCACATAGGCGATCGAGCAAGTTGTTACACAGAAGGCAGCCGGCCCCTACTACAGAAGCTTCAGACGCTGACAATACTCCTCAAGTCCTCCGCTAGTCCAGTAATGGTTGAATATTCTCCTAATCCGGCAGGTTTTCTCACAGTTCTAGTCGTGATGACTGTGTTGGGAAACAGTGGCCGTACTGGGGTCGGATAAACGTGTACCACAGATAGCCCGGCCTCTAGGTATAATAGAAAGAAATAGTTACAAAATCCTGGGCTAATGATGTATCTTGTAATACCCCAGAATCGCACCTGATTTTGTCCCGTTTGTAGCGTAGATGACGGCTGCAAAAGTAAACTCCACTTGACTTATTGTCAACAGCAAGCCGCCGCCCGCTGGTGTCACGAAGCGAATTGATCCCTTGTATCTTCTGCTATCTGCCCGCAGTCAGTGTGCTTCCAATAAAGGGACCCCCTCCGGGTAAGGACTGGAACAAATAGAACTCGCTGAGCGCTTGAAACACCGATGTTTTCACCGACGCGACGTGGCAGAACGTTAACGTTTGCAAAGATTCACAAGCCCGCGAGCGCACTGCAGACCGGCGTGTCCGGCTCGAGCCCGGTCAGGTCTGACCCCCGTGCGTCGCTGGGACGGCCGGCGGGGGGAGGCTGCGGTCGCGCCGAGGGAACTGGTTGGTTGGACTCGGGCCAAACAGACTGGGTGCTGACTGCCTGTAGGCTCGTTTGGAGGATACGGGGCCCCTGGAAACGAGCGACAGAGGGCCTTCTATTAACGTCGTATTATATTTCACTGACTGCCGTCAGTGAGAAATACCGTTTGCAAATAGGATCACTAAAAAGTAACAAACATTTTTGTTCGCCTTCCGTTCTGTGTCCGTCTCAGACGCAAACGGTGTCACTCGAAACCTCCTTACACAGCCTCATCAGAACCGGTGGAAACACGTGTGTTTCTTGTTTGGGGTTTTCCGGTCAAGGGTCATCTTAAGATCTGCTGCAGTTGTGACTACGACCGCTGCAGGGCACTATTGAACAATGTATGGGTGATGATTTGGGTAATCGGGCTATGAAAATGATTTTGACCTTTCGCTTTTGACCTTTGACACTATGACCGCTATCCGACAGAAGGAGGACCGCGTGGCTTCTGGAAGTGACACATCTGTGTCTAAAGTCTCACTCAAGGGTCGTCAGAGAGCTACCGATCAGGTCAAGACAGACTTCTTACAACTCCAAGACAGACTTTTTGCGGAATCCAGACTTCCAGAGTCGCGGGTAAGGTGAGCGAGAACTTTGTTTTGTTGTTAGTGGTTCGAAGACTGGGTACTGACTTCTGAGCAAGATTGAGGTCAAGAGGTCACGGCTCAGGCATGCCAGACAGGAAGTCGAACAACATCTCAAAGCAGATAGGTGGATCGGGGTTAGTTTGTCGGCAAGTATGTTGTGGACTTTTCTCCGTCCATCTGTGATAGTGCGCACTCTCTTTATACTAGCCTGGTTAATATACCATCGGAGCGCCGGGGCTCGCCGCTGTCTCCTCGGTGCCGAGAGTGTAGTCCGCCCGCCCAGTTCAATCCGCGTCCCGCTCGGCCATCTGGATCCAATTCCATGGTCCTGTCGGGGCAAGAGTGCAATCCCAGGCCGACTCGGCTCGGACATGTTGTAAATGATTGCTATCGTCGTAAAACGGGGTCCCGGCCCAAAATGGCCTACCTGGCCTAGCCTGGATACCAGACCCGAGCCAGATCTCAAACTATCTATGTTAGCAACGTTGTACTACGGAGAAACATGAAGTGCCCATCATGAGAGATATTAACGGGGGCCGCCCTAAGACGGTTCCCGTCCTAAGACGGCACGGATTTTTTGCTGATCTTATTATCAATAAGTACACCGTGTTTGTTACCACTGACTATGCTGATTACAAAGGTAAATAAATCAAGTCCATGCACACAGCTTTAATTTGCATTCAAAGTATACTTTAACATATTTACTTCATGTTTTTTCAAAAAACAGAATTCTAACAGTAATGTTGACAGTGCTGAATCACTGCGGTCACCGGCCTCTGCGTATTGGCGGCTCGTGTCGCTAACTATACGAACTCTTTCAAGCAGTCACACAACGCCATGATACACATAAATAAAGCTCCATAAAACACTGTGAATATGGGTCTTCAAATGTTTGTTGAGTAGAAAAGCAACCAAAAGGAAGCGACATAAACATTGCCACCACTGTACTCCCAAGGGAGTGTGGCCATGAAGGTGGCAGACTAGAGAACGCTCCAAAGATTTATTTGACTGTAACATATGATTCGTGCTGTCTATGAAAATAAGACTTGATAGAGAGATGTAGATGATATTTTCATATAATCAGACAGAGTTTTGTTGATGTTGGCGGTGTCGTTTTTTTCGTAATGATTTATGCTGGATAGACAGACGACAGCTCGGAAAGACGGCATTGGGGCAGTATGGGTTGGCACCCCTAACTGCATCTCCCCTAGGAGAGCATCCCGCAACACGCTACAAAGAACCACAAAGAGCAATACCCCCAGGGATGCCCGAGAGGGGGGGAGGATGAGCATCCCATTCGGACGGTCCAATCGGTATTGACCCCAGCAAACGGAGAATCGACAATGAATGCAGTCTGTGTGTGTGGCAAGGTATGTAAGAACCAGAGAGGTTTAAGAATCCACCAAACAAAGATGGCCTGCTTAAGGAGGGTGCAGGCGGAGCACCGCTCAGGGGCTGTGGCAACCACTGTAGAACCAGTGTTGTCAGCATCAGCCCCTGGTCAGACGGAGGAGGATCCAGGCCCGGAAGCTCCCCACAGTGCCCAGAACCTCCGCGCAACGTCTGCCCCTCCACAAGGCAGGAAGTCAGATCATCACCGAGTGAAGTGGCCAGCCGCAAACTCCAAGGAGTGGTCGCAGTTTGACGAGGACGTTGACATGATCTTGGAGTCGGTGTCAAGAGGTAGTACAGACCAAAAGCTTCAGTCCATGTGCACAGTCATTATGTCCATGGGGGCAGAACGATTTGGCACGATTGGGAAGAGGAAACCGACAGACACAATGAAGCCAAATCGCCGGGAAGTAAAGATCCGTCAACTGAGGCAGGAGCTAAAGTCGTTGAGGCGGAGCTTTAAGGCGAGTACGTCGGGAGAGGAGAGAGCTGCTCTTGCAGAGCTCACACACCACCTTAGGGAGAAGCTTAGGACCCTCAGAAGGGCAGAGTGGCACAAGAAGAAGGGTAAAGAAAGAGCCCGGAAGCGCAGTGCTTTCATCACCAACCCTTTCGGCTTCACCAAGCGACTCCTAGGGCAGAAGAGGAGTGGGAACCTGACCTGCCCAGTCGAGGAGATCAACCTCCACCTCAGCAATACCTTCAGTGATGCCTCAAGAGATGTGGATCTTGGTCCTTGCCCTTTGCTGGTGACTTCACCTGAGCCGGAAGTGCACTTTGACATCTCTGAACCAACTTTGAAGGAGGTCAGAGAGACAGTCAAGGCGGCGAGGTCCAGTTCGGCGCCAGGTCCCAGTGGCGTGGTATACAAGGTCTACAAACATTGCCCACGGCTTGTGGTGCGCCTCTGGAGGATCCTAAAGGTGGTCTGGCGCAGAGGTAAAGTGGCGGCTGATTGGAGGCAAGCCGAGGGGGTTTGGATCCCAAAGGAAGAGGAGTCAAGTAAGGTAGACCAGTTCCGCTTAATTTCTCTGCTCAGTGTTGAGGGAAAGATCTTCTTCAAGATTGTGGCCCAGCGTCTAATAAAGTACCTTCTGGACAACCAGTATATTGACACATCTGTGCAGAAGGGGGGAGTTCCTGGTGTCCCAGGATGTCTTGAACACACGGGCGTAGTGACCCAGCTCATCCGGGAGGCTAAGGAGAACAGAGGGGACTTGGCAGTCTTGTGGCTGGATCTCGCGAATGCGTATGGTTCTATCCCCCACAAGCTTGTGGAAACAGCACTGACCAGACACCATGTTCCAGAGTCAATTCAGAACCTCATCTTAGATTACTACAGCAACTTCTGGCTAAGAGCTGGCTCCAGTACAGCAACTTCAGCATGGCAACGGTTAGAGAAGGGCATCATTACTGGATGTACGATTTCAGTGCCCCTCTTTGCACTAGCGATGAACATGATTGTTAAAGGAGCGGAAGCAGGATGTAGGGGTCCCGTGTCTAGGTCTGGAACCAGGCAGCCGCCGATTCGAGCCTTCATGGACGATCTGACGGTGATGACTGCAACAGTCCCGGTGTGTAGATGGCTCCTACAGGGATTAGAGCGTCTCATTACATGGGCACGGATGAGTTTCAAGCCGGCCAAGTCAAGATCTCTTGTCCTGAAGAAGGGGAAGGTAGCTGAAAGGTTCCGTTTCACCCTGGGAGGCACTCAGATTCCCACAGTGTCAGAGAAACCAGTCAAGAGTCTGGGCAAGGTGTTCACCAGCTCTCTGAAGACACCGCTTCAGTTCAGCAGACTAGGAGTGACCTGACAACGTGGCTCGAGGGAATTGACAAGACAGGGCTACCTGGTAGCTTCAAGGCCTGGATGTTCCAGCATGGATCTTGCCAAGGTACTCTGCCTCTTCTGTGTACGAGGTGCCGATGACCATGGTG
>NC_049996.1:17515401-17517819 GCF_000003815.2 Branchiostoma floridae | reverse complement strand
TCAGCAGTTCCTTCGCAATGGTTGGGGCTCCCGAGGTCCTTAAGCAACATTGCCCTGTACGGTAGATCCACCAAGCTGCAGCTTCCCTTGAGTGGCCTGACTGAAGAGTTCAAGGTTACCCGTGCAAGAGAAGTGTTGATGTACCGGGACTCCTCAGACTCCAAGGTTTCTTCAGCCGGCGTCCATGTCAGGACTGGAAGAAAATGGAAGGCACAGGAAGCAGTGGATCAGGCAGAGGCAAGGTTGAGACACAGTGTCCTCGTGGGGTCCGTGGCAGTAGGACGGGCAGGACTGGGCAGCTGCCCAAAGCCTCGGTACGACAAAGTCAGCGGGAAGGAGAAGCGTCTACTGATCCAGGATGAGATAAGGGCTGGGGAAGAGGAGGATCGGCGATGCAGGATGGTAGGCATGCGCAAGCAAGGTGCGTGGACTAGGTGGGAACATGCTGACTCCCGCAAGGTCACATGGCCAGAGTTGTGCAGAGCTGAGCCTTCTCGGATCAAATTTCTCATCTCTTCAGTGTACGACGTGCTTCCAAGTCCAGCTAACTTGCATGTCTGGGGCTTGGCAGAGACCCCCTCATGCCAACTCTGTCAGAGGAGAGGTACCCTTGAACACATTCTCAGTTGTTGTCCGAAAGCACTAGGGGAAGGGAGGTACCGCTGGCGGCATGACCAGGTTCTTAGGGTGTTGGCAGACACAGTTAGCAACGCCATCCAGAGTAGCAGGAGTCAGCAACCCCCCAAGAAGTCAATTGTCTTTGTCAGGGCCGGAGAGAAAACCCGACATCAACCCACTTCCGCAGGTGGGCTTCTCTCCACTGCTAGAGATTGGCAGCTTCTAGTCGACCTTGGGAGACAGCTCAAGTTTCCAGAACACATTGTAGCCACGTCACTTCGCCCGGACATGGTACTCGTGTCAGAATCCACCAGACAAGTGGTTCTGCTGGAGCTAACTGTTCCCTGGGAGGAGCGGATAAGCGAAGCCAACGAGCGGAAGAGGGCGAAGTATGCCGAACTGGTAGTACAAAGCCAGAGTAATGGGTGGAGAGCCCGGTGTGTACCAGTGGAGGTTGGTTGCCGGGGTTTTGCAGGGCAGTCTTTGGCTTATGTGTTAAAACTCCTTGGAGTAAGAGGTTTCCGTCTTCGGAAATCCATCAGGGATATTCTAGAGGCTGCGGAGAAAGCCTCACGTTGGTTGTGGTTCCGTAGGGGGGAACCGTGGAAGCCACACGGACACAGGTCGGGGAATGATCAACCTCGGCTGGGTCGCCCGGGCGAGGGTGTATGGTGATTAAAGACCCGAAACACCCAATGACCCCGGGTTCATCACTGATGATGTGTCCCTGTTCGCACTACCAGAGTGTATTCTAGAGTTTTAGTCGGGCATTCACAATCAGTGCATTCAGCCCTTTGCCCGTAAGCACATCAGCTGGATTGTTCTAGGTACAGCCTTCCTCATGTGAGACAAGAAGTACATACAGTCACGATTTTACTGTCAGAAGAAAGCTAAAATATCATACTATTAATTTTTTTCTGTGTACTCAAATCTACCACTTACTTCTGAAGAGAGCAAAATGTAAAAAAAATCGTACCGAGTTAGGCACACTGTCCAGCGTAGCACAAAATTGGAAGGTTACATACACGAAATTGTCTCACAGTGTTTGCCGCTTGTAACACGCAGCGCGAAAGGTTCATGAACCACATGAATGCATTTCTTATTCAAGTGTGTTGTTCAAATCTATGTGTAAAAAATTCAGTCATCAAAATTTGAGCACTCTCAGGCAACTAGCGATGGAGCGCCATGAGTTTGAGCGCAAGAAAAAGCGTACCGTGTTGGGGCACCTCCCGTTACTAGTATATGTAGAATGCATTCGTTACGGTCTACGTCATTAAAATTGAGCGGTCAGGCCACGAATGATATGGAATCGAGACGGATGTTCTACGAAAAAGTTGTAGGAAGGCGCCCTCTTCCAGGACATCACGACACCTACAAGCACGCTACCGAATGTGTTTTTGTTTCCTTCGGAATTCTCCCAATTCGTCCTTCATGAAAATGATAACTCTAGCTAGTTTACGGTCACGGGTTCGAAGTCATTTAATTTCATTTATTTATTTGAAGTGTGCATGCATTCTGATGCATTGTAGGTAATACTAGTATGTCAAGTTGAAGTCCCATGTCTATTCTATATTAGTATATGCAAGGAGATTTAGATAATATTAATTTGAAACCTCCTTGAGAAAAGGAATTTTAGTGGTGGTTTTAATTTCGCGGTGGCACCATGCACTGTAGTCTATTACTGATATGGAAAATGTTCGCGGTGGTTTTAAATTCGCGGTGAAGCGGTCACCGCGAAAACCGCGAACATAAAACCACCGCAAACATTTCTGCATTTACAGTATGTATTCCACATTGTCA
>NC_049996.1:17503444-17515301 GCF_000003815.2 Branchiostoma floridae | reverse complement strand
CACGTCGAACCATGAACTAGCCTATTGACAATGTTATTCCACCCTTAGATGATGGAATCGACTGAAGATGAGCATCAAGAGTCGGCAGAGGAGTTCAGCTGGGCAGAAACTGACAACGGAGTTGAAAGTGAAAGTGGAGAAGCTGAAAGTGAAAGTGGAGAAGCTGAAAGTGGAGAAAGTGAAAGTGAAGAAGCTGAAAGCGAAAGTGGAGAAGCTGAAAGTGAGAGTGGAGATGGTGAAAGTGAAAAGGAGCGGAGGACTCTCAGCTGTCGTCATTGTGAGTATGAAACGGAGCACAAGCAGATGATGAGGAGACACATGAGGTCCCACAGAACGTACCAGTGTGACCAGTGCGACTATTCCACTTCACAAAACGTGCGACTAAAACGCCACATGGCGGTGCACTCCGGTGAGAGACCTTATCACTGCGGCCACTGTGATTTCTCAGCAGCGAGGAAAGACGGTCTTTTCAGCCACGTTAGAGCAGTGCACAGCGGTGAGAGACCATATAAGTGCACTTACTGTGATTATTCGGCAGCAGAGAATGCTCAACTTAAGAACCACGTCATGGCTAAACACACCAACACCAGGCCGCACAAGTGCACGCTGTGCGACTATTCTGCGGTTGAGAAAAAGAGATTGAAGTTCCACATGGCCACCCACACTGGGGAGAAACCTTACAAGTGTGAGTTTTGTTCTTTTGCGACTCATCAAAAGCAGAATTTGAAAAGTCACGTTCTCACACACAGTGCCGACAAACCGTACAAGTGCCAGGTCTGTGACTATTCCGCAATTCAAAGGGGAGCTTTAAAGATACACATGTTGAAACACACACAACCTAAAATTAAGGTTAAAAAAGAGCGGAAGAAACACAGCTGCCCGCACTGCGAGTATGAAACGATAAATAAACCTGCAATGACGCAACACATCAGGACCCACACTGGAGAGAAACCGTTCAAGTGCCAACAGTGTGACTACTCGGCATCACAGACGGCTACATTGAAAAAGCACATCCGGGCTGTGCACACCGGTGAGAGACCTTACAAATGTGGTCACTGTGACTTCTCCGCAGCGAGGAAAGACGGTCTTTTCAGCCATGTTAGAGCAGTCCATGGCAGTGACAGACCTTACCAGTGCACGTTCTGTGATTATTCAGCAACACAAAATGTTAACCTGAGAAACCACATCATGGCTAAACACACAAAAAACAAGCCGCACAAGTGCACGCTGTGCGACTATTCTGCGGTAGAAAAAAAGCATCTGAAGTTCCACATGGCTACCCACACTGGGGATAAACCTTACAAGTGTGAAATGTGTCCTTTTGCCACCCATCGAAAGATGTTTTTGAAAAAGCACATGAACACACACACTGGTGAGAGACCATATAAGTGCCAGTTCTGTGACTATTCAAGTGCTTTAAAGGCAACTTTAAAAACTCACATGGACACTCACACTGGCGAGAAGCCATACAAATGTGAGATTTGTGATTATTCTACTGTAGGCATGTCTTATCTGAAACTCCACATGGCCAACCACACAGGAGAGAAACCCTTCCACTGTGAATTATGTGAATATTCTGCAGCGCGAAAACCAGACCTAAAGAAGCACATGGCTAACCATACCGGCGAGAAACCGCACAAATGTGAACTTTGTGATTATTCTGCTACGGACAGGAGCCATTTAAAGCGGCACATGACCACACACACTGGTGAAAAACCTTACAAATGTGAAATTTGCGAATACGCTGCGGCACAAATATCCTCTTTGAGAGACCACATGACTAAACACACCGGGGAGAAGCCTTACCAATGTGAGGAGTGCGACTATTTCACAACTAATAAAGGGAGTTTAGCGAAACACATGGCAAAGCACACCGGTGAGAAGCCTTACATGTGCGATGTCTGCGGGTTTAAGACAGGAACGAAGAGTACCTTAGCTCAGCACACGGCCACACACACGAAACCCCACAAGTGTGACCAGTGCGACTACTCCGCAGCGCAGATCGCACACTTGAGGAGGCACAAGGCCAGACATGCCGAAGACAAAAGCAGTGTGTAAGTGCCTGAAGAAAAGTCAAGAAACAAACTAAACTTGGATCGCATTCCTTGTCTTGTCAAAAGGAATATTTCAGCCATGCCATTACTATTAGGAAAGGAACAATTATCAATGCGTCGAAGAGACGCAGATGACGGACGAAAGTTTGTGAGTTGCTTCTAATGAATGCATTTTGGAGGACATTTTACTCAGAAATATGATGACCTCTAACTTTCAGATTGCTTCGAAATTGTCATTCTGAAACCCTATATTCGTGGGTGCCCTCAAAACAGGACGTTAAAACGTAGTTTTACGACGGAACGTTTCGGGAATTATTGGGGACGTGTGCAAAGGATTAGAGACGTGTGCAAATAGACAAGAATCTTCAGCGACCTGAGATCGTTGAAGCAGTTTTTACTCTATTTTAACGACTCGTTGTCTTTTGCATATTTCTATAACCATACTTGCAAATGTACTTCCGCAAATTTGTTTTTCTTCTTTTTATTCTATACCGCTTGTAGGTTCTTTTGTGATCCATTTAAGACATTCAGTTTGATAGCTGGCTCCATCTTAACTGTAGTACTGATGATATTAACTATAATATCAATAATATTTACTATTAGTTGATGCCATTATTATCGACTGTAGTATGAAAACCTTTAAGTTTGTTAGATACATTTAACTTATAGCTATAGATGTTCTAAGAGGTGTGTAGGTTGGAAGGATGGAGTGTAGAAAAGTTAACGTTATTGAAATGTACAACGTCTTCCGTAAGTTGCCCTACATGTACATGTATACGTAACATATAAAGTTGATATCAAACTAGTACTTTTAACACTTTTACACTTTTTCAAATTTTCTATGATATAGTTATAACGATTTAAAAAAAAATTTTTTTAATGATTTTTTTTTTAATGATTTTTTTATATTTTACCGGTTTTATATTTTTTTAATATTTTTACCGGTGCAATGGCCTAGTGGGTAGAGTGTTCGCCTTGCATTCGGTAGGTCGTGAGTTCGATCCCCGGCCGAGTCATACCAAAGACTCTAAAAATGCTACATGCTGCTTTCTCTGCCACTCAGCACTAATGAGGAAGAGTATGGAAGTTAAACACACATCATTACCAGCGGGCCAGCCCCCTGCTGTAGTGACTTGCACATGTGTGGCCCAAGGGCTTCGAAGTGGGGATGGGCGCCACCCTACGCGTCTGTAGATGCATGGGCAAACTTTAACTTTTTAATTTTTTTTATTCTTTTATATTTCCTTCTTCTGAAGCTTTCTTCTATTTTCTTAGACAGTTTTTGTTTTGTTTTAATCTTATAACGTATTATGTGTTTCTTCATAATAAATCCGCCAACCAAGACATGAGATGTCTTTGTTTTGTTTTTCGGCGATTTTCAACCGGGAATGTTCTAATGCCGAGAATGAAGCTACACGCATATAAAGCTAGTTCACTTTTATCCGTTGGGTAACCTATATCCGTTGCTTTTAAAAACAAGGTCGTCGGAGATATCACACTGACGGACGTTGGTTTCAAATTGCAATATTTTCAGTATATTGCAGTCTAAAACTACTACCCATCGGCTTGATGTACCTAAATATCCTGCTTTGAAAAACAACGGTGATAGGTTACCGGATAAAGGTGAACTAGTTTTATATTCCTTTCCCGGCATCAGAACCTTCCCGGTTATGAATAATCGCCGTCACACACAACTTACGCCAATGCCCGCAGAGTGGCCGGTGAAGGAGGCTACTTTTGTCCGGCGTCACAGCATGAAAATCGATCGGACGACGAGAAGTGTTATAGAAATTGCTAAACTTTTTTCCAACACTGGATTAGATTATAGGGACTTACCCTCTAGTTTCGGTTTCGGTCAATTAACAACTCCGTCGACCTTGGTCACAGAATGCTAAGACGAGAAGTTCTGGGAATCCCACGATTTGTAGGATTCTTTGTAGGTATTGTCAAACATATCAAAACGCCGTAAACGCTGTCAGTTTGCACATTGTTTCAGTTATATATTGTACAAATCATGTCCTTGTTCTTGTTCTTGTATGGTTACTGGGTAACACCCCTTGTGATGTTGGGGCAATCCACCCAGTGCGCAGTACTGCTGTCTTATTGGCCGTTCCTCAGGTGTTGTAACACCTCTTCCTTGAACTTAACGGGGTCTGTTTGAAGGGTTGTTGAATATGGTAGACTATTCCAGTAGGCAGTGGTTCTTGGGAAATACGAGTATTTGAGACAATCTTTATTGGTCTTAATGAGTTTATATGAGTTTCGTTGGTTACGTCGAGATTGCCTTGGGTTGAGCTGCAAATAGGAGCAAGGAGGTTGAAAGGTTTCAACCTCCTTGATAGGAGTCAACCGGCAGGGCTAGGAGACTTTGTCTAGATTTCTGGAGAATTGTAAGTTTGTTGGCTGCTCTTCTATTTTTGAGTGTAGCACATCCCAAGTCTGAGACTAGTTAAGTGGCGCTTGACTGAGAGTTTGGACAGTTAGATCATTGTCCCAAATGATCATTTGGGTGTATGTTAACAGGCTGTTTGTCTCCTAGCGAGATTTGGCATAAATGCAATTTTATACAAAATCGCATAAGAATCAACTCTATTAGTAGCTTCTGTTGAACCTTCCACATGCGGTGCAGTCAATGGTCTTTTAGCACGTTTCTGTACAGCAAAACATTTGAATCTTATAGATTATAACTACCGAACAATCTGAGTGTAACTGACATACTGCTACACGATGCGATGATTCAGGCAGACGATCTCTCAACTTTGACCTTTCACTCTTTTAATATTATCTGCGTTTCTCCATCTAAGATGAAGGACATTGTGAAGATTTTCCGCGTTTTTCGGGAAAAGCACGGGACTTTCGAGCCGTACTCCTGTCAAGTTAGCTACCTTGTATGTCAGTCTTCGCTTTTCAGACAAACTTGAAGTTGAACTTGTGGCTGAGGATGGTCAGAGGTCGGCTTTGATGAGTATTTGCACTCTGAATCTGATAACCCTGGTGCTGATTGTATGGGCCAAGTGTCGTGGACCCAGTGGGCAGAGGTTGGTGGATTCATCATTGAGTCTTATATGTCATTTATATCAGTGTCAGATGACCTGGTGTCCATGGGCCTCTCCTGGCAGTCAGCACAGACAGCAGCACAGGACCGACCCAGTTGGAGGAAGAAGGTCATAGCCTTATGTCTCACCAGGGACGAAGAGGATAAGTAAGTAAGTAAGTAGGAAAAAAGGTAGTTTGTTTTGCCTTATGACGTAACACACCAGGTTTTAAACTAAACATTTAAAAATGCATACCCGTCCACGTCCACAGATTTATTTGATCAAGGAGTTTTTTTATCCTCCTTTATTTGATCCATCAGTATGAGTATGAAAGGACCCAACTCTTTTTGGACAAATGTTGAGTCTTCTGAAGGGACATGGAGTTTCATGAGCATCACCCCTCAAACATGTTGAAGAACCCAACACACTTGTAACTAATGAATAAGAATGGGACCCCCCCGTCCCCACAGTACCCATTGAACTTTCTTCTTGAACTAAAAATGCATTTACAGATTTAGCTTCTACAGAGCAGAAGAGCTAAATGAAATGCCTAAGTCATCCCCTGAACATGTTACCCCTGAAGTCTTGCTATAGATAACGTAATTAACTTTAGACAGTTTCTGGAAAAAGAAAAAAAAAACAACCCAGGAGCCATAGTATAAGACCAAGACTTAAATGTTTGATTTTCTTCTTCATAATCACAGAATCCACGTCTAACAAGTTGTTCCTCTCTTCGAATCAGTCTCACAAAATCAGCATTTCCAGCTCCAGCATTACCATGGCTACCATACCAAACTCCTATGTACTTTTATTTACATCCCAAAATACAATGCCACAACTTCTAGTTTCATTCTAAACCAGGTTTCTTCATTACTGTTTACTACGTTGTAAATTATGATCAAACGTTGAAACTTGAGAAATAGAGAATTACACAATGTTAGAAACAGAATTGATACATGAAAACATTTGTTTTTGTGCTCTAAACATTAGTATTTTACAACTTTCCACACACAAGGGGTACTAGTAGTAATCATCAAAAAGCGCCTCATAGCTACAAGTAAAGGAACTGCAGGTGTAAATAAGCACCACCAAGGCCTCCATGATTGAATTTCTTGGTTTGGGGAACTTTTGCAGAAAATTACTAGAGCAACATAGAAGATTTGAGAAGGCATACTATGATATGAATGAACTGGAAGCAATGACTTTTCAACTGTCCATTCATGAATAAAAATGGCAAGCCTGGCTTGAGAGTAGGGTGGTTGGAACTCAGGTTAGTATATTATTTGTTATGTAAGCACAGCGTCATGAACATTACGCAGTTGGTATTGTCATAAAGCCTGGCTTTAATCTCAGAACACGCCACATTTGCAGTTTCGCACACACATGCCTTCTCCTTGCCTTGCCCAATTCCCATTTTTGTCAGAAAATTCCATGCCAATTTCTGGCCTCACCAATTCTATTCCTTGGTTCTGAAATATAATTATTTAAAGAAAAGAAATGTGGCAACCAACATGAGTCTGTATGCAAAGATTCACAGTTTTTCTCCTCCCAAGTTTCTGTTATAATAGAATGACAAAGAACCAAGGAAATGAATTGGTCTGGCCTTACACGATCCATTGTCTTAACAATGTCATAGAAAATCTAGTCAGCAAAATATATGATTTTTTTAGATCCTTACAATATTCCATTTGTAAGCTTAGAAGTAACAGACACATGAAATTGAGGGAATAGATTTTTAGGAGATTATATAGAACTAATATAGACTGAGTTGATACAACTTTTAGATAATTAGGAACAAACAAGTTTTGGGGCTCCTTCTGCCCCCGCCCCCTAAGCTTGCAAATGGAACAATCCAAAGAATCATTTTCAAAAGAAAGACCATTGTAAAAATACTGTCACTTGGTATGCCATAACCCAGCCTAATACCATAACAGTAACGTAGCAGCATTTTCTCACTTCCAGGAGAATAGTTGCAATAATTAACAAGCAGGGGAAGACTGGTAGATCTCTGCACAGGGCAAGGGTGCTACTGTACTAGGAGGCTTGAAGTGTAGTCATTCTTTTAGTAAGATCCAACAGGACTGGCCATAATGTAACTCAGTTTCCACCATATATTATAAGTGCTTTTTAAAGATTTACATTGTATACCAAGCCAACATACAGGTACTCAAGATGTTCCACATTGTCCACCTGCATTCATCTCAACACCTTTGTGTTTGAGTTGCCAGTCTTCAAGACTATGTGATAAGAAACTTTGTTTCTTAACTTAAGTATCCTCAAATTTTCTGTTTGTCCCCAAATACTGGTGGCCATCTTGGATCTAGCTACTCCACCAATATGACGGCAGCTGTCCACACAAAAAGTTTAAAACTTGGTTTCTGTTACTTTTGCCTTAACTGTACAAATTGTTGTGTCATCTGCAAATTCAAACAACTTCTTGGGATTGTATGTGTCTTCAGGTGACACAGGTGTACATGTGATATACAGTTTTGATACAGGTGTGACAGTCACACAGGTGTACATGTGACACACACAGGTGTGCAGATAGAGGTGTGACACATGTGTACATACAGGTGTGAACCCTGTGCAGAGATCTGATCCACACTTAAATAAACATAGGTCAAGCTAAGTTCCATGTAAACCTGTACATAAGATCATCTACGCTCTACCAACTTTAGATGACAAATAAATAAATAAATAAAGAAATAAATAAACAACACGTCAAGTCATGATCACTCCTGCCAGCAATCTCTGGAAACTGCAAAGAATGTACAAAATTTACAAAACATCGAAATCAGACATCCTAGATGATCGTAACTATGGAAACCGACCAGCTTGTTCTTCCTTATAAAACACCCCTCTGGTGGCAGTGAAATGGAACAGTCCAGTGTTAAGAGAACATTTTTACTAGATATGTAATTTACTCCCTTTTTGCTGTATGTCTCTGTATAGTTTAAGGCAACAGGTGAGGATATAAAGGCTACCGGTGCCTGAATATTCATACAAATTTTAGGAATTCATATTGATTTTGCAGAATTCATATTCATAGATAGCAGTATGGGTTGTGTGTATCCTGAAAACTAGCATGTATCCTAGTGTTGGATCATTTGAATTCCGCAAAATGTGGCCAATATGTTTCTTAGCAGTGGATTGTATGATTTACGGAGTCCGTACGTATGCCTTAAATTTTGTATAAATTCCGTAAAATTTGTACAAATTCCGAAAATTTGCATGAATACTTGGGCACCACAGTGCTATAGGATTTCTGCCCCAGCTGTCTGTGATCTCTGGCCAGTGTTGGGAAGGTCTCTGACTGGTGTTTGTTCTGCCCCAGCTATCTGTGTTTTGGACTGTGGAAGGTCTCTAGCCGGCGTTTTTCTGCCCCAGCTATCTGTGGTGTAGTCTGTGGAAGGTCTCTGGCCGGCGTTTGTTCTGCCCCAGCTATCTGTGGTGTAGTCTGTGGAAGGTCTCTAGCCGGCGTTTTTCTGCCCCAGCTATCTGTGATGTAGTCTGTGGAAGGTCTCTGGCCGGTGTTTTTTCTGCCCCAGCTATCTGTGGTGTAGTCTGTGGAAGGTCTCTGGCCGGTGTTTGTAGGGTCTGATCTCAATCTTTTCCTTGGTGGTGAGCGCCGCCCGCCTCTGTCGGTAGTCCTCTGCGTACGCCTGTGTTTAAAGAAAAAATTTGGAGTTGGACAAAGACTCATAAACATAAAACCTGTCCAATTATGTCATGGTGGTAAAATTTTGATAGACTTCTGTAAAAAAAAATGCATGACCTCTGACCTCTAGAAAACCCAACATATGATTACTCAGGCCATCAATGAATGAAATAATAGGATCAATAATGTTATTGATTAAAGCTAATTATTGGTTCGGGTGGCATGGGAGGAGCGACACCCGACATAAGTCTAATCTGTCAGTAAGTCATTGATTGACATTGCATGTTTATGTGTAATTTATTGTGTTGTATTTTATTGGTTTGCATGTAGAGGACTCCAGGAAGAATAGTTTTATGTATTGAACTAATGGAGATTCCTAATAAACAAACAAACAAACAAACAAACAAACAAACAAACAAACCTTCAGTTTGGCGGATGGGAAGACGGCGGCCTGACGGTGTTTTCTCCGCTCCGGAGTGTTGATCAGCCAATCGTGGTTGAGCAGGTAGAACGCAGACGGCCTACGGTCACTGCGAGAGAAAAAAACAGACAGTTAGGGACATACCACTAGAGTTTCAGGGGAAGTAGGGCTACTGTACAGATTGCAGACGGCCTACGGTCACTGCGCGAGAAAAAAGAGTAAGGGTTCATACCACTAGAGTTTGGGGGGACACACTGGAATGCAGACAGCCTGTGGTCACTGCGCGAGGGAGAAAAGGTTAGGGACATACTACTAGAGTTTTTTTTTGGGGGGGGGGGGTGGCACACTGTGGATCGCAGATGGCCTGTGGCCACTGTGCAAAGAAATGGTTAGGGACAAACCACTAGCATTTCAGGGGGTCAGACTATGGAACGCAAACAGTCTGCAGTCACTGCCTCTATCAATGCTATGACTGCCAGCTGCCAGTACTATAATGAATGATTGGCAGCCATCTTAACTATGATTGATAGGTGCCAGCACAACAGTTATAATTTACAGGTGTCAGAATGACTAGCAGGTGTCAATACCCTGATTGAAAGGCTTCAGTGTTCAGACTTCAGGATTGACAGCTCACCTTGGTGACAGCACAAGACAGTCCTGTACGAACTGCCGACAGTACGGAGTAGCGTTGTTGAAGGCGCGGCTGATGTCATAGCGACCCTTTGACACCTTCATGATGGTCTGGTGGTCTCCGACGCCCAGGAACGGCGAGTGGGCACTTAGGCTGTGGGGAAACAAAAAAGGTTGTGTGTCCTGTTGCAGTGCCTCCTAGGCAGAACTGTTGGTACTACAACTGTTACAGCACCAAAGAATGGGGAGTGGGCCCTCAGGCTGTTGGGAACAAACTGAGCTTTCAGCACAAGATATATCAAGGAGATTTTATATAAGATGTATGTAAAACCTCCTTGGTTATATTGTGTCATGTTGCAGCGCCCCCTAGGCAGAACTGTTGGTACTACAACTGTTACAGCACCCAGGACCAGTGAGTGGGCACTCAGCAGGCTGTGGGGAAACAAACGGAGGTTTCGGCACAGGCTATATTATGTGTCATGTTGCAGTGCCCCCTAGAGAGAACTGTTGGTACTACAACAACACCTAGGAACGAGTAGTTGAGCTCAGGCTGTGGGCACACACAAACTAGCTTGAATTCTAGCAGAGTTTAGACTGTGTGTGTCAGAGATAAGAGAGTTCCCCTCACAAGCTCATAGTTCAATAGTTCAAAGTTTGCAGTTCACCATAGTTCAAAGTTAGAAGTTCACCATAGTTCAGAGTTCAGAGAGTATAAGAGTTTCCCCTCATAAGTTCAGAGTTTAAGATCAACATACATGTAGATCAGAGTTTGTGAGAGTAAGTGAGTTTCGCCTCACAAGTTTATAGTTCAAAGTGTAAGGTTCACCATAGTTCACAGTTCAGGAGAGTAAGAGAGTTCCCCTCACAAGTTCAGACTTCAAAGTTTAAGGTTCACCATAGTTCAGAGTTCATGAGAGTAAGACTAAGAGAGTTCCCCTCACCACAGGAAGGCGATGACCCCCACGCTCCAGATGTCAGCAGCCGGACCAGCCGTCTCATAGTTCACCACCTCAGGAGCTGCAGTGGGAGGGGGGCACAGGCAGGCAGAGAGGTAAGGAGAGGAACTGTAACTCATTATCTATCTTGTCTCCATCGACATTGTCTTAACTGTCTTACCTAAATGTTTCCTACTCGACTACTAGAAATTGTCTGTCTTTCTTTTGCATATCAATTCATAGTTAGGATATGAACACCTGCTCTCCAAGATCTCTTCAGTGTCACTGATGAAACATAACGGAATCCGATGTTATCTGTGACGTCTAACCATTTCGATCACACCGGGAAGGACCCCCTACTCTTTTTGATAAGTGTGGTGGGTTCTTTGATGTGCTCGAGGTGTGGATCTCCTCAAACACGGGACCTCCGATTTGAACCCTGGACCTCTGGGTTCTAGGCCTAACACTGTAACCGTTATAACAATCTAACACCCCAAGGCAAATCTAGCTCAGCATGAAACAAAAAGCATCAAATCTGTACAATACAATTCCAAGACAGACGTCCCTACATACCCACAAACTCAGGTGTGCTCTGCAACTCCCCCAGTCGGTGAGCCTCACGTCCCTCCCCTCCCGTCCTGACATGACCCTTACCTGGTTACCATGGTAACCCCTCCCTACCTATACGTACCCACAAACTCAGGTGTGCTCTGCAGTTCCCCCAGAGTCTTGCTGGGGAAGGTTCTGGCGCAGCCGAAGTCGGTGAGCCGCACGTCCAGCCTCCTCCTGCTCTCCAGTAGCAGGTTATCGGGTTTCACGTCCAGGTGGACGATCTTCTGGGTGTGCAGATAGTGCAGCGCCTGGGGGAACAGGTGTGGGAAATCTTAGATTTTGTAAATCTTCTTTTTTTGCCATTGCATAGTACCAGCTATGAGCTGATAGATGCCCTGGTTCCTTTAGATGGATGGTTTGGTAGGTCAATCTAACCTAGCCCTTCTAAAGGCCATTCCAAACGCCATTGTTAAGCAACGGAGTCAAGATGGCCGAGCAGTCTAAGGTGTGCCTCCCTCCCTCCCTAAACTACTCTCTCCCTCCCTCCCCTCCTCCCTCTCGTCCTCCCTCTC
>NC_049996.1:17501898-17503150 GCF_000003815.2 Branchiostoma floridae | reverse complement strand
GTCTGGAAACAACCAGAATCATGGCCTTACTGTTTGATTTCACATAATGACAAGGGGAAAATGTACTTATTTAAACCTACATGAAAAAAAAAAATTATGGGTAATTCATGGCAGAAACAATCTGGAGACCACAACTGTAGTTTGAATTGCCTTCTGTTTTATATTGTTTTGTGGCAATCATGTCATATTTTCTTGCTGTGCAACTTTTTGAAGGCAAAAACAGGCATAAAGTTCGACATACATTGAAGCAGATAAGTGACAATTACCCGCTTTGTTAGAATTTTAAAGTTTAGGAGAACATGCCAGTTTTACAATAGAAACTTAAGAAAAGTGAGAGCATACTTGAGTTTTATAATAGAAAGGGGGCCGTGTAGCACAGTGGTAGTGTATCCGGCCCGTGACCGAGAGGTCGCCGGTTCGAATCCGCCTCCGTGTTGCCGTTCTTGTGCCCTTGGGAAAGGCACTTTACACGACTTTCCTCACTTTACTCAAGTGAAAAATGAGTCGTCCCTCGGATAGGACGTTAAATTGAGGTCCCGTGTTTGGGGAGAGCCACACCCCAGGCACGTAAAAGAACTTGCCACATGTGCGATGGTGCGATGTGGCGGATCAAACCATTCCGGCCAAAATGGGGTAGGGGATTTCCCGAGCAGCCTCGTAACCCCTGCTTTGCCTATTGAGTCAGTGAAGTCAAGCTTGCCTAAGCTTTATGTTTCTGACTTAGGGAGAAGAGATGCTGCTACAATTATCGCTATGGACCGCTCTTCATCAACATGATGGTAACATCAGGCCCTACGAACATGATTTAGAAAAAAAAAAAAAAAAGGTAAGAGCTAGCCTGTGTTTACACATTGTCAAGCTCTTGCCGGCTGGGCTTAATGACCCCCTCCCCCCGCGGCAATCGTAGGGCCGGCCGCTAGGGGCGTGATTTTAGTCAGGCTAGGTAAGAGCGTACTTGAGTTTTGTAATAGAAAGGTAAGAGCGTACTTGAGTTTTATAATAGAAAGGTAAGAGAGTACTTGAGTTTTGTAATAGAAAGGTGAGCGCGTACTTGAGTTTTATGATAGAAAGGAGAGAACTCACCTGAGTTTGGACAGGGCCTCGTACTCTCTCAGCTTCTCCAGCTTGTTGACAGGTGTGATGGGGATGACCTTGACACGTACTCCTTAGAAGTGATGATGTCGACGCACTTCTTTACAACTGCGTAGCGACCTCTGTGGGACAGACATTTCGTTTGATAACCGATAGATTA
>NC_049996.1:17495532-17501798 GCF_000003815.2 Branchiostoma floridae | reverse complement strand
GGGGGGGGGGGGGGAGAAAATATCTTATTCCTTTGCAACAACACAGAAATACATGAACAATGCTCCCATGAAGGTAAAAACGCCCTCATTTAGTCCCAGTGTAGTCTTTGCTTCTGAAGTAATTCATGTTTGTAAAAGTAGTGGGCAGATGTGTCATCCTGCAAATGAGCAAGAAATTTTAACTGGTCAAACAGTGCAATTATTACCAAACAGTAGTACAGCTACTTGTGCTGTAGCCTGACTAAATCAAGCCTCTGGTCAAGCCCCTAGAGGGGGCCGTCATGCCCTGGACAGCAAGAGATTGTGCCACAAGCGCTGAATGTGCAGTACCTTTAAAAAGTTATAAAGAAGTTGCACAGTACCTTCTCGAGATGTCTGTACTCTCTTGGAGGACTTGCTGAATGGTCCGTAGCCCGCTCTGTTTCCACAGGCCACTCGGAAGCGGTAGGACTTGCCCGGCTCCAGGCCCTCCACCAGCAGCACTTCTTCTTGTACATCTGTACCTACAGTTACCCAGAGGGTCTCTCCTAAAGTGGGCAGAAACCAGACTATGTTAGCCTGGCTCCAGGCCCTCCACAAGCAGCACTTCTTCTTGTACATCTGTGCCTACAGTTACCCAGAGGGTTTGTCCTAAAGTGGACAAAAACCAGACTATGTTAGCCTGGCTCCAGGCCTTCAACAAGCAGCACTTCTTCTTGTACATCTGTGCCTACAGTTACCCAGAGGGTTTCTCCTAAAGTGTGCAAAAAACAGACTATGTTAGCCTGGCTCCAGGCCCTCAACCAGCAGCACTTCTTCTTGTACATCTGTGCCTACAGTTACCCAGAGGGTCTCTCCTGGAGAGGACAAAAACCAGACTATGTTAGCCTGGCTCCAGGCCTTCCTCAAGCAGCACTTCTTCTTGTACATCTGTGCCTACAGTTACCCAGAGGGTTTCTCCTAAATAGGACAAGAATAGGCTCTGTTAGCCTGGCTACAGGCTGCAGGTGACCAGAAACTCTTTTTCAAATATTTCTTACCAAAATCAGTTTAAGGGATGCACCAGAAGAGGATGGTAACCAGTCTATTACTTGTGAGTAGCTTGTCTGCAGGCTGTTGATGAGCAGGAACTCTTTGTCAAACATTTTACATGGTCTGTCACCAAGTTACAGGTTTATCATACACATGTACATACAGTCTAGCCTGTCAAGTATGGTACAGTCAAACCTGCCTATAGTGGGGACTTGAAGAAAATGGACACAGTAAGCAGGTAGTCACTATATATAGACAGGATTCTTAGTTCTTGTATCAATGGGAAAAACGATCTAATTGTTCTAACTTGCTGTCATCAATGAGTAGTTGATTAGGATAAAGCCCCAGCAAGATAAAGGACAAAGCAAAATTAGGAATGCCTGAGAACTAGCAGTTGTCAGTCTCACCCTCTTTCCTGTACTGTAGAATGTACGACAGCAGCGTGTCACGTGCGCCTGTGATTGGTGGTTCCCAGGCAACCACTGCAGCGTCGGACGTGACCTGCATGACCTCAGCGGGGTTCGGCTTCCCAGGAGGCCCTGCAGAAACATGGTGGACACATGTCAGGGTGGGAGAAAACACTCTAGAGACATCATAATTTTGTCCTTGGGCTTCATGTTGGCTTGTATGTGTTTGCCTGACATGTCCGAAAATGAACTGAGGAAGGGGCATCTGATTACATGACACGGTGCCCAGGTTGTTACTAGTGGTCCATGCCCAGCTACATTTAAGTTATTAGTGCTATAAGTAAATATTTGTTCCCAGTTTGTTACTCGCCATACAGGTGAACACTCCCACATCCCTGCCCAGTTACTTGTGAGTTATCAGTCCTATAAGCTACTACCAACCCTGTAGTCAAGATAGTACTCACTAGCAGCGTGTAGTCTGCAGGATGTAGACACAGTCCCCAGCTTGTTACTAGCCGTACAGGTGAACACACCCACATCCCTGCCCAGCTGCACCTGCGGAATGTGGAGCGTGTGTTTCCCGTCGTCGCCGGAGGAGAGCTTGATCCGCTCGCTCTCGATGATCAGCTCATTGTTCTTGAACCTGAAGAGGGGAATGAGAAATGGGATCTTTTGTTTGTTCCAGTAGAAAGAAAACTGCTTTAAGATTACTGGAGTTTTCTTTCACACTAACAGTAAAATCTCACCTGCTCATGTTTTGATGCCTGTAAGAAATCTTCCTCAGAGATTCTGACAGTGCAGTTTGCCACTGCTGTATGTGGCTGATGTAGGTGGCGCTTTTACGGTGAGAACCAAACCCCAAGCATGGCTAAGTTTATATTCCCCGTCGTGCATGTAGGTGTAACACACCTGGTCCAGTTTTGTATGGTAGGTACAAGCTGCATTGGACCAGACTGATTTAATCCAACTAAAAAAGCTGGTAACTGCAGAAAATCCGCTGACAAATCAGTCATACAATTAACAGGATTCGACCATACATACAACTGTTAGTAGGCTCGGGGCTGCACACACAGACAGACAGACACACAGACAGACAGTTGACAGGATTCTACTGTACATACAACTGTTAGAAGGCTGGGGGCTGCACACACAGACAGACAGACACTCACAGACAGATAGTTAACAGGATTCTACTGTACATACCACTGTACAGTGGTCTGTGGACTGCACACACAGACAGACAGACAGACACACACACACAGACACACAGACCCAAAAGTACCCTTCACTGCAAGGTTACGTACCACTGTACAGTCGGCTGGGGGCTGCACACACAGACAGACAGACAGACACACAGACATGCAGGTAACAGGATTCTACTGTACATACCACTGCACAGTCGGCTGTGGGCTGCCAGCAGGCAGACAGGTTAGGAGCACAGGGCAGCCATCAGCGATCGCCTCGTCTTTCAACTTCTCTCTGAACACGGGTGCAAACTCTGGGGGGCAGGAGGAGAGTAGACACATTGGTTTATCATCAGTTGTCCACAACTTGCGAGACTGTCTAAGAGTGAAGACTTACAATTGCGGGTCATTCTGAAAAAGCTGAACTGCAATTTCCAGCACGAAAATTGGACTTACCCAAATTTTTGACTGAACAGTCTTTGTCAAGGAATTTTTGTGCTGGAAATTACGGTTCAACTGTTCCAGAATGTTGGACAGATTTCTACCGACACAGATGAAATTTCAAGTTGACAATTGCAGGTTGCAAGTTTGAGTAATGATTTTTTTCCAATACCAACTCCTTTCAAAATGAAAAAAGCCAGAAAAGAAAATATAACCATCTAAAATTACTGGGAATACTAGGAGATATTCCCCGCAAAATGAGAAGCATATCTACTGTTACAGTGTACCTTCCACACCGGAGCCCCTTGTGGGGATGCTGGTTGGAGACAGCATCTTGGGCCGGTCGAACGAGCGTCCCCGCCGCATGCCTGGTCTCAGCGAACTGTCCACCGACAGGCCTCTGAAGGGTGATAACAGGAACAGATAGTGTTGCAGTGCCCCCTAGTGAGAACTGTTGGTACTACAACACCACCAAAGACGACAAATATCCAAACCAACACTTTAAGGGCAATAACAGCAACAATCACTGAGTGTCCTGACATGATCCTTACCTGGTTACCAAGGTGATCCCACCCCTAAAGATGTCCTGACATGACCCTTACCTGGTTACCAAGGCGACCCCTCCCCTGGAGATGTCCTGACATGACCCTTACCTGGTCAACAAGGTGACCCCTCCCCTGGAGATGCCCTGACATGACCCTAATTACCTGGTTACCAAGGTGACCCCTCCCCAGGAGATGTCCTGACATGACCCTTAACTGGTTACCAAGGTGACCCCTCCCCTGGAGATGTCCTGACATGACCCTTACATGGTTAACAAGGTGACCCCTCCCCTGGAGATGTCCTGACATGACCCTTACCTGGTCACCAAGGTGACCCCTCCCCTGGAGATGTCCTGACATGACCCTTACCTGGTCACCAAGGTGACCCCTCCCCTGGAGATGTCCTGACATGACCCTTACCTGGTTAGCAAGGTGACCCCTGCCCTGGAGATGTCCTCAGATGAACTCCTCCTGAGTGCGCGGCCAGCAGGTGTAGCGGCAGGTGTACCGTCCCCGTCAGGTGACTCGGTCCGGATGAGACGGAGCGAAGTCTGCCGCGCAGTGATGGAGTCTTCCTCTGGCATCCGTACTGACGAAGACTGCTTCCTGTTCATTTGGAAAAATATCTTCTTGAGACAAATTTTCAATTTTCAAAACCTCTGGAATGCTTTGTCACGCCTTGCACATCTAGCAATCATTGTTTAAGATATATTGTATTGACATGCCCATACTGTACGTGAAATGAACTGAACTGTACTTGGAGGCAACATGGTCCACTCTACAATAGTAGTTATTCTAGGGAATAGATACTTCTACACAGGTTCCACTTCTAGGGGAAGAAAATTTTTTAGCTATGACTGTTTCTTGTTCTTTTCTCAGCTTGTCTTCTAGATGTTTGTCTACTAGTCTATCAGTGATTTGTACATCATGCATAGTTTGGACATTTTTCTTTTTTGTGTTTGAGTGACATCCACTGCAGATCTCATTTTGGTGACTCTAGCACCATTGTCGTAGTTTTTTTTTTTACAGAATTGGGCAGGTTCTGTACCCTTTCTATAGTTTACCAGTGTCCAGTATTCATGAAAATGATAAATCCCAACCCACCTGAGTTCGAGCGGGCGTGAGATGTCAGCGTCGGCAGAAATCGCTCTACGCAGTTTCCCCGGCCGTCTTGCCCCTCGGCTGCGGTCGTCCCTGGCAACCTCTCCTGCAGGTTGTGAAATTAGGAACAATAAAATCATCACAAATTCATTTTAATTGTCTTGTCTAAAAGACTTAGATTTAAAATTGCTTCATGCAAGATGTTTTAGGCTGTTAAATTTGTAGGCAAATTAGTTTTTACCTGTTACGTTGTAAAACGAGTATGTCGTTATCCGGGTGTGCTGGTTGCACGGATGGACATGACTTTCTCCCTTCATCCTTAGCATTTCCAATAACCATCTCTAAATAAGACCCATCGTGCCTTAGATTATTTTTCAACTAAACATTAAGAATCCTGTCTACAGTGACCACCTGTCCACTGTGACCTTTGTCTTCAAGTTCAAGTCTAAACACGTTTGACTGTGGAATATTCTCTTCAGGTAGATTCGTGCACCAATGCAATTACTCCTTGTCCCTGTTTTCATGTCAAGTTTAGTTTAGAGAATCAGTCAATTGAATTGTTAAGTCCTTACCCCGTGGCACGTCGTCGTCTGAAGACGTCGTAAGTGCAGCCTCAGCGCTTCCAGCCTTCTTGAGTCTCCGTCGTCGCTCCTCTGTTTCCCGACTTTCCGTGACCCTTAACCTTTCTTCCGCTGACTTCCCTCGCTTCAGACGTGGTCGCTCTGATGTGTCAAGGTCACGCATGCCTCCACTGTGCAGAATCACATGTTTGCCAGTTACAAAAATGAATCTAGCGTGGTACATGCTCATACAAACGCCAATAGAACATATTTCTCTTTTGTGTACACAGGTATCTATTTTTGTGTGTGTTTTTTTTTTGCTGAGAAAAGCTGTAGAAGTTCCCCAGACTTTTGTTGTGTCAATCATTACTCAATGAACTGCCCAATTCAATGTCCAGAACTCAGAAATACTGTTTTTCAGGTGTACACTGTAGAGAGCCATGCATTATGTTCTGTCCTATTGTTTGAAACTGGGCAATGTAATAATTATTTGACTTTATATTACTTATAGGGTGTCCTGTGCATTGGAAAAGATAACCTCAAGATAACGACTCAAGATGTTCCCTATAATCTACATGCTAGTGATTGTAAATTCTCTATTGTTCCCCTGTACACCTGCACAGGTGTGCCCATTGTCCCCTGTAATGGTGAGTTGCGTTACAGGGCTCAAAATACCACCTGCTTATGCAGGTTAGTGCAGGTAAAAGCTGAGCTGTGCAGGTATTTCTGGTGTCTACCTGCACCTAACCTGCACTGGTCCATGTACTGGGTTTTATTCATAAATTTCCTATGATGTAGGTGTATCTGGATTGTTATTAGCTGCATTGACTGTCACCACCTATAAAGTTATAAAAGAAAAAAATCGCAATGGTGTCTGAACAATTTTAGTATGATCCATACTTCCTAAATTCAGAGTGGTGCAGGTAACATTTGTCTGGTGCAGGTAATTTTCAATGTTACCTGCACCAGTGCAGCCATACAGAAGAAAATATTTCGAGCCCTGCATTACCTGATGATGGA